>NC_058131.1:698139787-698194996 GCF_016433145.1 Gracilinanus agilis
AGAGACAGAGAGAGAGACAGAGAGAGAGGAAGGGAGAGAGAGAGAGAGAGAGACAGAGAGAGACAGAGACAGACATAGGGAGAGAGAGAGAGACAGAGAGAGAGAGAGAGAGAGAGAGAGAGAGAGAGAGAGAGAGAGAGAGAGGAGTAGGAGAAGGGAGAGAGAAAGAGAGGGAGAATAGACTAAGGTTCTTGCCACTAAGATTTACTTTTCAATTCCTCTGACATCAACACGAGACAATCCCACCATATTAGGATGAGGTTAGAGGAAGATAATTGTGTGGGCTTTTTTTTAAAATATGTTAATGTGGGGGCTGAATGGGGTAAAAACTCTGTCTCTGCTGGATATATGGAGAAGCTCAATTTCGGATGCCCTAAAGTAGTCCAACCCAGAGAGTAGCAGCTCCCAGAGTAGACTTTGGATGCTGGGCTAGAAATATGTTCTTTCATAAAGAAGCCACTCTTACCTCCAGGGCCAGGCTGGGCTGTGATCAACGTTCCATGGATGACAGATGGCCAACTACTCTGTAAACCATTTTCCTCTAAGGGAAAAGCATTCATAATAAGAAGTTTTAAATTGCAAAAGTAATGTCTGCATAACATTTACCAAACCAATTTAATTTAACATGATAGCGTGACTTTGAAAGAAAAAAAACAACTTGTCAGAGGCTCTTCATGACCCGTTTCCCACAATAAATATACTATTAAGTGGTGCGCCCCAATACAGAATCTGAATTATATTGCATGACATGCCCTTTGTGCCACTTTCCCAACTTGGGACTCACGAGCTTGAAGTCGGGGCCCCATACAAGCTCCCACTACCTTGTGGAGTGAGGCTCCAGTGGCTCCAGCCCACCCAAAACTATAGCGCATGAGCACCCACTAGTGAGCTTCTCCTTAACCTTCAAGCAATAACAAGGATCTCATCTTACTTAACCAGTACGTTCACCACCCTTGGAATTAAGTGAAAAAGCACACGTAGCAGCGAAGCTCATTCTTTATGACTAAGTGTTTCTTATACAAGTATACTTGGGCACTCGGCAACTTTTCTCTGGTTTCTTGGAGCTCCCAGCATCACTCCTCTTGCATTCTGGGGCCATTATTAATAACTAAATAGCACTAATGAAGCAAAGAGAAGCCCTGCTCTGGGACAGACATGGCTTGTTACAAGTAAGAACTCCAGCAGCTAGACAACTCAATGGATAGAGTCAAGCCTGGGGACAGGAGGTCCTGGGTTCAAATCTGACCTCAGATGTGGTATGTGACTAGGTATGTAACCCCCAGCCAAGTCACTTCACTGCCATTGCCTTGCCCTTACTGCTCTTCTGCCTTGAGACTGATACTTTAGTATTGATTCTAGGATAGAAAGTGAAGGTTTTTTTTAAAACCTTTGTACTTTTCAGTGTATTGTCTCATAGGTGGAAGAGTGGTAAGGGTGGGCAATGGGGGTCGAGTGACTTGCCCAGGGTCACACAGCTGGGAAGTGTCTGAGGCCGGGTTTGAACCCAGGACCTCCTGTCTCTAGGCCTGACTCTCACTCCACTGAGCTACCCAGCTGCCCCCTAGAAAGTGAAGGTTTAAAAAAAAAAGTCTGTGAGAGCTAACATTTGGCACATAACAATGCCGTGAGTCATACTAACACTCTAGTGTTGTGTTGGTGAACCTTTTAGAGATGGCGTGCCTAGACTGCCCCTTAAGACTGCCGAGTCACCTGTGAGCCCCCTACATTTCCCCAGACAGTGGAGGGCGGGAGCTCTCACACTGGGCTGCTGGACAGAGGGGCTGGACATATGAAAATTATCCTGAGGCATGGTGGAGAGGGGGAACAAAGCAGCCCCTCTGGCACACTAGGGCACACGTGCCATGCCTTCACCAACATGGCTCTAGAGTAAGAATTAGTGTGACAGTTTAGAGTGCTCAGGAAAATGGTGCAGATTGAGTGTGTAATTACAATTTTTATTTTCTGTATTTTTCCACCTCTGGATGCAGGTGTGTGGAGTTCATGTAAAACAAAGTCCTAATGTTGTTATAAAATGTTGTTATAAACTTGGGGGTGGGGTGCTCTCCCACAAATGCACAAAGTTCTAATGCAAAGCTAGTGAGGCACAAGTATAAGCATGGGACAAGGGCTCAAAGTAACTCATAGTTCAAGTGCTTCGACACCCTTTTATTCCATGAAGAGACTGAGAGGGTGGTGGGAAAAGACATCTGGTAAGTGCCTCCTGTGGGCCAGGAACAATGCCAAGAGCTTCACAAATATTATCTCATTTGATCCTCAAATCATAATTCCCATATTACAGTGGAGGAAACTGAGGTTTACAGGAGCAACTTCCCAGGTCCTGCAGCTAGTCAGAGACTCAGGTCAGAGTTAAACCCTGGTCTTCTTGGCTCTAGGCTGAGTACTCTCTCCATCGGGCCACTTGGCTGCCTCACACAGCTCCCCTTGGGAACAGGGTCTTCTACACTGGACCGGACTGGGCAGTTCATCAGTTGGAGTCCAAGAACATGCTCCTCTTCACAGTTCTTTTCTTGATCGCTTTCTTCTTCCTCAAACCACTGGCTGGCTCTTCTCTCCCACTCTAGTCACAGTCCTTGGACCTAATTCCCCCTTCAGATCCCTGCCTGACCAAATAGAGGAAGAAATGGTCTCTTCCCTCCAAAAGCAAGCTTTCTCCTGGGGGATGGGATGTGGGAACGGGTAGGTAAGTGTGACGTACAACGTATTGTAGAGGCAGCTTGATATGGCACAGCTGGGCCTGGAGTCTGGCCTCTGAGGCTTACTCTATGTGTGACCCTAGATGAGTCACCTAACCTCTGCCTGCTTCAGTCTCCTTGACCTCAGGTGTGGATAATAACGCCTATCTCCCTGAGTTGTTGTGAGGATTGGATGAGATCATCTTTGTGCCTAGAACAGTGTAGTGCCTTAGTAGATGTTTATTCCCTTCCATTCCCCTTTCCCAGAAGTAATTTCAACAGAGCCCTAATGCTCAGGGAGACCAGGAAAGTCCTCAGTAGAAGGGGATGTCTGAGCTAGGCTTTTGAAGACCGAGGGCCCCGAGGTAAGAGGAGCATCCAGTGTGAGGCAGGGAGATGGAGCATCCTCACCCTCTGTGATCCAAGGGCTCCCTCCTAGCTGTGACAAGATACTGAGCGAGGACAAGGGTGTGATGGGATCTCCCTTTCCCTTTCCTACCTTATGGAAATG
Organism: Gracilinanus agilis; assembly: GCF_016433145.1. Lineage (NCBI taxonomy): Eukaryota > Metazoa > Chordata > Mammalia > Didelphimorphia > Didelphidae > Gracilinanus > Gracilinanus agilis. The sequence continues at coordinate 698,142,992 of NC_058131.1, forward strand.
TTGGATGAATGCAATCAGCCCAGCAACAATGCTGAAGCTCATCAGATGTGGTATTCGAATGGCCTGAATGGCTGCGGAAGGAGAGAAAGCCCTCTGATGAGTAATAAAGCCCAAAAGGTGATGGCAGGGGCCCTCGGCTGTCTGTTGGAGATGATCCCATCCTTGCTTCTGGGCAGATAAACCATAGGACAGCTGGGTAAGCCTTCTGCGTGTGCAGCTGCTTAATCTCCCAGCAGCCACATCCACAGACAGGATAAAGGTCTTGTGAGCCTTGCAGGAGGAAACCAGACAGGATCAGTGATGGAGAAGAGCTCTGCCCAGGGAGTCTGGAAACAGTCATTCCTCTCAGTTTCCGGCACTGATTAGTGAGAATAAGGAGCCAGGCCTACCCAGAATCTCCACCTGAAGGTTCCAAAGCCAAGTACCACCCTTCAAAACTGGCTTGGGTGGCCCTTAGCTTGGAGGGTCCCAACGTGGAGAAAGGGTTGGGGAGATTGTGGACAAGAACTCAGTGGCCTGGCTCTCTCCCTTCCTCTGCCCTACATGTGTAGCCTCCAAGGGATGGAGAGGTGTAAGTGGAAGCTAGTGACAGAGCTCATTTGGGGGCCCTGAAGACTTTGGCAGAGAAAGAAGCACCAACATAGACTGGCATAATGAAGAGAAGCAGGGCCTGGAGATCATGTGTACCAAAAGCCAGAATCAAAACAACCCCAGGAGAGGTTCCAAGAATCCAAGTTCTTCCTAGCATCAAAGACCCCCCAGACCAAAGAGACCTCATAAGTTGGCTAGTCCAAGGGCTCTCGACCAGAACTTGAAAGCAGTGGACAGTTCGATAACCATCTGTAAATAAAAGTGCTTCTATTTCATTTTATGCATTTCAGGATATGATCCTGAGAACAGGTCCTTGGGCTTCCCCAGACTGACCACTCCAGGGCACACATAGCAAAGGTTGAGAACCTTTGGTCCAGGCCAATTCCCTCATTTTATAGCTGAGAAAATGATGGCCCACGGAGTTAGATGATTCAGTCAAGGGCTGCCAAGTTAAAGTGTCAGAACCAATATTTTGTTGGCTAAAGCTGTGTTGAGTTAAAGCCCCAAATGACCTCCTGAAATTCCAGTTTGCACCAGTTACTCAGTTCCATGGCCCACGTTGACGGAGCTCCCATTTCACTAGTTTCCAAAATTCCAGCTAAAAAAATGCCGTGTGAGTCAACCGTGTGTGAGTCAAGTGAAAGTGTGAGTCAAATATTGAGTAGGAATTGGGTGCTATTGTCCACACTCCATCTATGTACAGGAACGCAGCCACAGAGAACTGAATCAACTCAAAAGAAGTTTTCCCAAAGGGGCCAGGCTCAAAGAAGTGTCACGGGGACCTGCTATTACCTAGGCTTGAGGGTCAAAGCCAGGGAGAGATGTTTCATGTCTTGTGGCCAGTCTTTAGTGATTCTTTGCCAAGAGCAAAAGAGACGTCAATGATAGTCAGGCAACCCAAGATTCTGGAAATGAGGCAAGGACAAGAAAGAAGAACTCCTTCTCAGAGGTGGGAGCTCATAAAGTTTGATGCTGATCAAACAAACCCACAGTAACCAAACCCCCGTCCAGAACCCTGGCACTGCTAAACACAGAGACATGTGACCACTGTTTGTGTTTCTCCCTTCCTCCAGCTTTGACTCCTGTTACAATTAGAATTATCCAGAGAGACTGATTTTGGGGTAAGAATACAAGTTTATGGATTATATCAGCTTTCTTGGTTAGGACACCACCATACCTGATAAGGTGATATAGGTCTCCATGGCTCTCTTGCAACCAAGAAGGACCTGAGCTGGGTCAGGCAGCCTAATAAGTAGATTTTTAGGAGCTCATTATTCAGTCCTTCTCTTGACCATCCCCAAAACATCTTGAATTGGTGACAGCCAATTAAGAGGTGGTCCATCAACCTATCACCTCTCCTCATCCCCACAGATGGTCAGGTCACATTTGCCAGAAAAGGACCTTCTCTTCACTCCTCTATTAACCAAATTCTGGTAAAAAGAAAGTCATTCCTTGGGATTCCCAACAAAGAAACTGCAAAAAGTAGCAGACTAGATGGTATTTCTGACCCAGATCTTAATCACAGATACGCACAGTAAATCTCCCTAATATCTAGAAATTAATACAGCATATGAAAAACAAATTCTCCCACCCCAGTGCTCTCCATCATGCTTCCTCTGTCTGGTTTCTGGATTATCTACCAGGAGTGTATCCTCTTAATATGTGCTGTAAGCCCTCTAACTCATTACCTCACCCACTTCTTTGACAGATAATAACCCACACTCTGGTTCTGGGTTTCATTTGACCAATTCTCAGTGATACCAAGAGAACGTCTCACTTAGAGATTTAGGGCATATGTTGCTATTAATTCAATCTTGTCCAGTTCTACATAGAATTTCTCTGTCATTTCATCCCATGCAGCAGATGGCATAATTGTGTTTAAGGTGATGTTTTCTCTTAGGTTCATCCCAAGCAGTGTCAGGTAAAATGATCAAGTTTTCCATAAAATAATGATTCTCGTTGCCTTTGGGCAAATGATGTACAATTTCTTTCTTTTTTTCCTCTCCAAAGGGAACCTTCCTTCCATTTAACTATGACTTACAGTAGAACCAAGAGAACATTATGTACAACTAGAGATTAATATGTGAAGAATAACTTATGAATGTCTACCTTCAGAGAAAGCACTGACAAATAGAAACATGAAAGGCATCATTTATATATACATATTCTTTTGTTGGGTGATGTCTTCAATAGTGTAAGGAGAGGAGAGAAGGGGTGAAATTACTGGGAATGAAAAAATGTGAAAAGATTATGACTTTCAAATTATTTCTTCATTTATAGCAAGAATGTAGATGTTGATGTGTGTCCCTTCCTATGATGGGAAGCCAATTTGTGAGTCTATTGGACACAGATCTTGCATTAAGGATGCATGCCCTTGGGCTAATTAATGGTTGAAGATGGTTTTTAAAACTGTGGATTCCAAATCTGGCCTTAAACATCTATTAGTTGTGTGACCCTGGGCAAGTCACTTGATCCCAGTCACCTAGCTCTTACTGCTCTTCTGCTTTGGAACTAATGTTTAGTATTGATTCTCAGACACAAAATAATGCTTTTTTAAAAACTGTGTGATTCTTAACACTCTCCTTCCCTTTTCTTTCACTCTCCCTGAGTCACTGTGGAACCTGGATTAGACGGCATGAGAGTCATTAAAAAATGTTTAAACCTCTGGTTCATGCTCTGGCACAAGGAGAGAATTCTTTGCTTCCTGGTCAGATAAAGAGCAGAATCCATCTCTTTGAGAGATCAGACTCAAAGCTCTTCCAAAATGGCATTTTTTAATGAGACATTTACTAAAATGTACATAGATATCAGTGGCATTATTCATGATATCAAATAATTTGAAACTGCTAAGATGCCCAATAATTTGGGACTGACTGAACAAATTATAACATAATGATATAACAAAGGATTATGATGTCATAAGAAATAAGGAAATACAGTAAAAAGAAGAATAAATTGATTGCAAGCATAAATAATAACAATAACAAAGGTTAGCCACAGGAGAAAAGAAGAGGAACAAATAAAATGAATTTGAGGTTGGTTTTTTAAGTTCATTTACATATTTTGTTCCATTTTTGGAAATAGGAGTTTATAAACATTAATAATTTCCCTTTTGTTTCTTTAGTATCCGTGCTTAAGATTTCTTAAGTTTTTTTTAAGAAAAATTTTTTTTCATTCAAGATCAACATCATTATTCTTTCTTGATTCAGTTTGTGGCCACTGTATTTTTCTGAGGCATTACTTGTAGATGCTTTGGAGTCGTTCTCTTCTTTGGTGTTTGGGTCTCAAGCACTCTAACACTGTATTAGCTCATTACCATGGGCTTCTCTTTTTGTTTATCCATTGTTCCAGTCTGGTCCATGACTTCAGGGCTGATATCAGAACTGGGCTCTGCCACACTTATGAAGGAAAAGTTGTGACTCATCCATTTGCTTCTTTCTTGGGGCTTTGAGTGTTGGGTTGCTCTAAGATCTAAGGGACAGGCTGGACACTGGAAGCTTTTGGTGCTCCCTGAGCAATCTGATCCAAGACTGAGTTTCCTGTCTGGTCTGAGCTCTACAATCTCCTGACCAGGGTTTTGGTCAGAGTCACAGTAGATGCCTCTGGATTCAACAGCCTCCAATGGTCCATTGGAAAGCTCTGTTCATAGGGACAGAACTGCAGGTTCCCCTTTGGTTTCAGCTCCTTCCCTAGTTGTTCCTCTGCAGACTGGACTGCACACAGGAGCTGAGATCCTGCTCTGATCCTGGGGTTTGAGCTTCACTGTAGTTACTGCTTCCTGAACTTCCTCCATTCTCAGGACACAGTGCAAGAGCTTTCTACCAGTGGACCTTTCCTCTTCCCCTGTGCAGATCTCTCTTTTCAGTCCTCTCTGGATCTGTGACTCAAAACTAGAAGTGTAACAAAACTGCCAGTTGGTGCTGTCTTTGACACCAGTCTAGATCTGGGGTGCCCTAGTATATTTTGCCCTTATGCACAGGCTCTGAGGACTAGAATATTATAGATGGTATATCCAGTCCCCAGTGTCAGAAGACCTCCCTGCCTATTTGCCTAAGCCAACTAAGGCTAGACACAGTTTTTCTGGATTTCTTCATCAAGAATGAGTCTAGAGTTTTCTAGGTATGTGGAAAGGATTTGTACAGGGAAGCTCAGCCATAGTAGTGCTTCCTGCCCATCCACCGTCTTGGCATTACCCCCTTTCATTACATCTTTAGACTAATTTGGAGCACAGGACCATAATCTATAGCTGGAAGAGACCTCAGAGATTAGATTCCAATTCTTTTATTTTACAGAAAAGAAAACTAAGGCCAAGAGAGGTTGAGATGTGCCCACAATCACATGGACAAATTAGCAAATGCAGGATTTGTGCTCAGGTCCTCTAACTGCAGATTGTAATGAAAGGATGCTACAGAAGCTTTTGCTTTTGCTAAATTCAACTATAAGCAGCCCTAGCAGTTAAGTTTTAGAATTTTCAGAAAAGTCTGTTGGAGTCTGAGGCTATAAATAGCACTGAAGTTCCAACTGATGGGCTTTTGCATTCTGGCTTTGGCTTTGCCTGTTGGCTTTGCTTTTGGCTCTGCCTTGGCCTGTGCTTTGGTCTTTTGGGGCATTTGGACCTAGCTGATTTCTCTGGACCTCTCCCTGACCTCTCCATATTACATCCCTGCTATTTCTCCTGAATTTCCTGTTGGGCCCTGGGAGGAAGGGTAGGCTTGGTGGTTGGACATCGTGGGTTTAGTTTCTGTAAGCAACTAGGGCATCCTAAAATGAGACACCCCTAATTTAGTGATTTGATAAATACTTTATTTCAAAAGACAGTCAAACCTTCTTGACTGGGAGAGCTGGCCTCTCTCAGTCTAACCCCCTCCTGTGATCCTTCCCCCACATCAGCTTTCTTCCTAGTGGCTGTTACAAAACCCTAAACCCCTCTCTCCTTCTGATTATCCCTGACATTAATAAATCACCTTCATTACCTACTCAAAGCCTCTGTTGAATCATTGTATCAAAGATTAAGGTAAGGGCTGAAGCGGGAAGGAATTATTTCTTTTTATTCTTGAGGGAAACACAGGCATCCATCTTGGCAGGAAGTCCCTACCAGGGACTTCCTGCAGCCATCAATTTCACTGGCAGGGAGGAGCCCTTTAACTCCTCCCTCAAGGAATTTTAGAAATCAACAAGAGAAGCCCTCCAGCCACATTTAAAATATTTCTCAGTGGCCCAACTCCTTTTGTATCTCAGAGATATCTTCCCTGCCTAAAGAACCCAGCCTATTTCCTCAGTATCCTCTGACTCTAGCCTCAGTGAATAAGCCTATTTGAGTTGCCTTCCTATACTCCCATCCATTCCCTTACCTTCCTGTATACCACCTCACTCATCCCTTCTCTACACTCAGCTATCCCCTTCATTCCTCCTCTGAATCACCTCATCACCTTTATCCCTCCCTTAACCAAGATTACCCACTTCTCCATAACAAGATTCAGTGCTCTTTCCCCTGTGTCCCATGGCCTTACCTGCTCTGGAGTAATGTCAAATATTACTCCCTGAAAAGGGGTCAATGAATCTTGAAAACGAATATGTGTTCATGTGAATTCTGTTGTCACTGCTGAAATTTGGATTCTAAGGACAGCAGTACTCAGAAGGATGGGCGTTTCTCCTCACCTGCCTTGCCTGCAATGAGACTATGTGGCCTCCAGGTGAGTGGCAGAGTCTTTTGACCAGTAGAAGGCCTTCTCAGAATTATGGTTGCCAAATGGAGTAGCAGAAGGCCATGGACTTCAGTTCCATTGTGGATTTTGTTGAATTAAGATAATAAAACTAAAATGCTTAGTGGCATTAATAACCCTACCTATTATTTTGATAAAAACAATGAGGAATGGGGAGGAGCAGATTCTCAAGCCTCACTTTCATCTGAGCTGGATAAAGGAAGGAAGACTACCCAGAAGCACACACAGACTTGCATATACTTCATTCAGTAGGATGAAGGCGTATTAGAGGAAGTGGAGATTAAGAGAGAGATTCGTACTAGCAAAACAAACTAAGGATCTACAAAAATGTCCACAGACGTTTTGAGGCAGCAAAGAATGGGAATCTAACTGAGGTGGCCCTAAGTGGGGGGATGGATGAACAAAGGAGGGAATAGACAGTGATGGAATACTATTGTGTTGCAAGAAATTGTGAAGGGAATGCTTTCAGAAACAGCTGGGAAGACTTGTATAACTGATGCTGAGTGAAATGGCAGAACCAGGGGAACAAGTCATTCAAAGGCAGCACTATGGTAAAGGCAAATGACTTTAAAAAATGAGAAGGCCTTATCAGTTTACTGCTCAGACCTAATTCTAGAGGACTAATGATGAACCATGTTCCTCACACTTTCCAATAGAGAGGTGAAGGACTCAGAGTTCTGAATGACCAATCTGTGGTGTGGTACAGGGGCTACATCATAGGCAGTCTAGGTGACCCAATGAATAGAGTGTTGGATTTGGAATCAAGAAGGCCAGAGTTCAAATCTTATCTCTGGCACTTCTCAGCTGTGTGACGCTAGCTAAGTTGCTTGTCCTCTCTTATTTTTTATTTATTCTGAAGAAACCAAGGATTGGTCTTGACCTTGAAGGAGTCTCTTTGACCCCTAGATCTAAGGTCCGGTGACTGACTGCAGGAAGGTGAGGATGGTAGCCACTATCAGGTAGCTTTTTTGTAGTTATTCAAAGTCTCTTTGTTGAGCCCATTAACAGCCCAGTGATGTAAATATATATATATATATATATATATATATGTGTGTGTGTGTGTGTGTGTGTGTGTGTGTGTATATATACACATATATACACATATATATACATATATGTGTGTGTATATATATATATATATATATATATATATATATATCCTGGAATGCGTCTTTTGGTATTTAGATCTTGGCTGTTGACCAGATCCTTGGATGGAAAATGAGGTGAGTCCATGGAATCAGAGGAAGAACGTGACTCAGCTTATGTTTGGGGAATGGTGCTCTGCTTTTAACTCCTAATTTCTTTCTGAAGCAAAGGGCTAGCTGTTTTGCATCAATAACCTTTTGGTTGGCCTCAGACACTTCCTAGCTGTGACCCTGGACATGTCACTTAACCTCTATTTCCTAGCCCCTATTNGAGAGAGAGAGAGAGAGAGAGAGAGAGAGAGAGAGAGAGAGAGAGAGAGAGAGAGAGAAGGAGAGAAGGAAATTCCCAGCCTTTGAAAGACAGAAGCTAAGTATACCATCAGTAAATCAAGACAAAATACCAAATTCAGACTTCAGGGATGAAGGCTGGCACTCAGATATGCCTCTGATATCCTCTCAGGCTTACTTGGCCAGGCAATTTAACCTTTCTTTGGTCCAGTTATATCATAAGACAAACACTAAGGACTTAGAGGCAAAAAGCTTGGATATTCTCCAGCTGAAGGAAACAAGGTACAACTTGAAGCATTTCAACTAAATGTAGCTTGATTTGGTTTATGTTATTAGGATTACATGAATGTATTGGTGCGGAGGTTGGATTTTCACAATTAATTATGTTAGACCAGGGATCGGCAACATCTGGCTCTTGAGCCATATCTGGCTCTTTCTGCAGGAGCCATAAAGTCCATTTTTTTCAGGCGCTGTTACAGGAGCAGCACTGTGAGCACTGTACGGCTCTCACAAAATGACATTTTAAAAAATGTGGCGTTTATGGCTCTCACAGCCAAAAAGGTTGCCGACCTCTGCGTTAGATAATATCCTTTCATCTCCTTCCAGAGGCAGCAGGTCATGGCACCTTGGCTTCACGGCCAGGCAAATCAACCTCTTGGACCCCAAGACAACTCTCAGACTCTAAAGGGCAGCCATTTATTTGTAAAAGTTCCCTCACCTGGGAACCACATACACTAATTGTAGTCATCTTGGGTCTAGTCCCCACCCCATCAACCTGTCCTATGTATGAAGTTCTTATTCTGATTTGTTCTTTGTAACATAAGCAATTTCCATATTCAACCCTGTCCCCTTATAGTGGCACATCAGGCCAGGAAGCTGGCCCTCAGAGGACCACAGGATCTAGCGGGTTCTGCTATCTTGGCAATAAGGTCCCTGCAGAAATGTGGGATTGATTTTCCTCATCCAGGCTAGCTAGGTACTGAGAGCACATCTGGGTATTGAATTCTTTGGCCATTGAAATTCATTAAATGAAGAAAAAGCAAAATGGTCCCCTATCCCTGTGCTTGCTTCCCCTTTGATTTCCCTAATTATGGTAGAGAAGGGACAGAGAGGGATACCTTCTTTGCCTGTCTACAAACTTTAACTCCTGTGTTAGTATGCTAAATGTGAGATTTTGGTCCAATGGCCTAAGAGGACTTTTTTTTTCCTGGGATACCTTCATCCTATTAAGTTCTTGCTATACACCAAACCAAAAATAGAAGGAAATGACAGCAAAATGGAAAGAGAGCTCACAGATTTTCCTTGTGTCCATGAATTTCTCAAGTAGTTTGGCAAACAAGGGAGCAGAGATCTACAACAGTAACTAGCAAGAGTGGTCAGAGCAAGTAACAAGCTCTGCCCACTCATCCCCAAAGACCACTCAAAGCACCAGTGTTTGAGTGTGTAAATTATTAAGTTGTCAATTATTCCAGGTAACAGTATTGATGTATTTATTATCCTTGCATTCACCTCACATGAGAAATATGCTGCTTTGATTGCTTTTACTTTAATGTTAAGTAAATGGTTACTTTGAAGATCTAATTGTGAGGGCCTGAGTACACTGAAGTGCCCCAAAGGGGGCTTGAGAGATTAGTCAGAGTATATTGTTCCACAACTAGGACCCTGAGAAAGTTTGCAGGGAGCCACATGGCAGTGATCCTTCCCGAGGAACACAAAACTTCCAGGGTGAGGATAATGACTAACAACAACAAAATCAGATAGGCAGAATGTTTAGCTTTTCGAGGTACTGTATGTATGTTAGCCCATTTGATCCTCGCAACACCCCTGTGAAGTAGATGCTATTATGACTGATCCCATTGTACAAATGATTAAAATGAGGCAGACAAAGGTTAAGTGACTTAACCAGGATCTCATGGCTAGTGTGGGTCTGAAGTAATATTCAGTTATGTCTCCTCGAATTCAAGCCTAACACTCCCTTCAGAGTACCACTGAAAGAACCAGTGGAGAGAAAGCCTTGGCCAGATGGGGGAAGTCCCCGATGGAGGTCCATTTTATATCTAGTGTTACAGACTGAATGTTAAATACTGAATTAATGACTATGCTCATCATTCTTCTGAATTTTAAGACATTAATTCCAAACCTTCATTGGAATTCATTTAAACACACAGGTCTGCCATTTTAGACGTCACTTACACGGTGACAGTGTTTCTGCCCCAGTAGAAGTAGTTGTTTAGTGATAAAGGGGCCGTCTCAATTTTTTAAATCTCCGGTCCAGGTTTCCCTTGTTTTCTTCAGACGTTTGTTCTTAAGCCCATCTAATCATGTAAATTATTAAACACTCAATTATTCCAGGTAATAGTAGGTGGCACAAAAAGCTGGCCGTGTTCTGGTGGCACTTGGAGGTCTCAGCATAGTTTGAGAAAATGGCACTCCTGGAGTGCCCGAGTCGGACGAGATTTCACCATCCTGGTGATGCTCCAGGAATTCTCCAGATTATGAAGGAAACTAAAATATAGTCTCCAAACTCCCCACAGTGACCCTGGAGGGTTCTGACCAGGGCGGGGGGTGGGGTGGCAGAAGCAATTGATTTTTTGAGCCAAGGTGCAAAATTCTAGTAACCAGGGGAGGGGGCAGGTTGGCAACAACTTCAATGACACAGCCAATGGCCACTGCAGAAATTGCCTTTCCAATGGCAATTAGCAAGTCAAATTTAACATACAGTCTTAGAGAGCCTGGTGCACCGGAAGTTACATGATTTGCCCATTGCTAAGTAGGGAGTATATATCGGAAGCAAGATTTGAACTCAGATTCTCCTAAATTCTTCCATTCATTACATTATGTTCCCCCTCAATCTTTCAAATAGTCACTTGAAATCATGAAAAAAGCCAGATGGACGTTAGATGTCATCGAGTAGAAATCTTTTCATTTTAGAAAAGCCCAGAGAATGAAATGATTTACTCAAAATAACACAGGATGACACCAAGGACTTCCCTGGGGCTATTATGTCCCCCTGCCAAAAGGGGCACATAATTTTTAGATATGATTGTATACAGACAGAACCATGTGGGATCAAATATTTAGAAATTTTATAAGTTGTATAATACATATTTATTATTTATTTTAATATATTGTATATATTTATTATATAAATGTGATTTAATATTTATGAAGCACTTAACAAAGTGACTGGCACACAGAAGATGCTCAATAAAGGCTTGATTCCTTTTCCCAATCCCCATTCTCCAACCTGTCAAGATCCTTTTGAATCACGACCGTCATCCAGGGTCCTCACTTACCTCCTAAACTTTGGCCACCTGAAAATTGCATGAGCTCGTGGATGGATGCCTTTCTCCAAGTCATTTCTAGAAGCATTAAACAGTCCAAGGCCAAGCCCAAGAAGAATAGGAGTTCCCTGAAGGTAAGACTGTAAATACCTTTCTTTGGAGCTTAAGAATAAAGCACCATCCCTGGCACACAGTAGGTGCTTAATAAATGCTTTGGTGCTTGATTCTGCTTGGGCCTCTCCACTAGAGTCCAGCTTATTGGTGCTGCCAGTAATGAAAGTGCCAGATGGACCACAGGGTCATAGGCCCAGAGCTGGAAGGAAAATAGCCCAGAGTCTCGTGGGAAGTTGGCAGGTTTTGACCCTGTCACATTCTGCTCCTTCATCCCAAACCTTAAAAGACAAATGTCACCCAGCGTTCCTATCAGGCCAAGTTAAGGCCCACCAAGTTTCCCCACCCCACTCCATAGTGGAGGCAGTCCTGAGAAATGGTCCATAGATGTGTCCCTGAGCACAGACATCGGGCTGAGAAGAACAACACTGACCACTTCGCTCCCGATGCCATTACAGCCTCATCTGATCCCAGACTCAGATACCCTTTCCCTGGCCCTGAAAATCTTGGGCTCTTTCAGCTGACAATTAAAATGGAGATGTGATTCCTACCTTGCAATGGAATCAAAAGCTTGGGAAAATGAGCCTCCATTCAGGGACTGCTCTGACTCTGAACGGCAATATGAGCAGCCACCACATAGTCGGTCGACAATTCTCCAGGGAGTCATGGAGACGGGGCCCTGGGCCCCTCTCGGGAGAGAACGCTGGCTTTTTTCCCCTTTCCTAACAGAGGGACTCCCAAGGTGAAGCCATGACCTTCTTTCCAAAGTTGGCTCATTTTCCAGCCACCCGCCATTCTTTTCCTTCCTATTAGGTCGTTCGGTGAGCGTGTAGCAACCCATTAGCTGTGCTGAATCTCCCAGCCATCATCTGAGCTTTGAACGAACTCTCCAGCACATATTGCAAGCTCATGTTGTTCTGTAATGAGTTTCTTCGGAGACTTTTCTTCATATTTGGGAGCCACTGGCTAGTCCCACATTGAGTCAGGGAATAAGGAACTTGTGAACTTTCCCATCATCCCTGCTTTGTGCCACCCGGAGAGGCCCACGATTTGCAGAAGTTCCTCCCTTCAGCCCCGACAGAATTGCCTTTTTGTGTGTTTGTTTGCAGTTAGAACACAAACTTCCATTAGTGGCTGCGGAGGCAGCAGAGAAGCTGCAGGGGGGTTAGAGCTTAGCTGGTCTCCCCAATGGCCTCTTTGGAGAGAAGAAGCTCATTGCCTTGGAACGTGCTTGGGCCCAGCAAGTGGAATAGCTTTTATTGACTTGAAAAGGTAAATAGCTCGTCACATTTATAACGGAGATTTGACAGGGAGAGAATATCATGTACCACTGGAGGTTCAAGAGCCCAGATGCCCAAAGCATCTATTTCCATCATGCGGGCAGACCTGATGAGATAATGCTCTAGGCTTTGCTGCATCCCCCCACAACAGAGATTACCTGGGGATTGCAGCCATGACTGACAAATGCTGAACGATCAGAGACAAATCTGGATTCTGATGCTCTCTCAAATTGTCACGCATCTGTGATTCTTTTGGCGGGAGTAACTCCCAGTGTAGAAAATCTCATCACCAGTGTCCATCAACAAACTGTGTGACTTAGTGTTGGAGGATTGTCTGTGCCCCTGAGAACTGAAGTGATTTGTCTGTGGTCCCTTCACTCCTGGATCCTGGAGATGGGACTTGAATCCATGACCTGATTCCAAGGGCCCCACTCTCTACATTAGAACATGCCACCTCTCACCCCCTAAAACTGTTCTTCGATTAGACACAGGGGTTCCCAAACTTTTTTGGCCTCCCACCCCCTTTCCAGAAAAAATATGACTTAGCACCCCCTGGAAATTATGAAACTATTTATTGAACTCAGACTAGAATGTAATACAAAAAAAGTGTGGCCATCACCGTTTCCCTGGATCACTGCAGCACCCACCAGGGGGCGGTAGCACCCACTTTGGGAATCACTGAATTAGAGCCAGAGAAGGAAGAAACCACAGCAGAAAGGGTGCATGGCCAAGGTCACCAGGGGCAGAACAAAGGAGGAGTGTCAGAGAGGATTTACCAAGTGTAAAAGTTAGGGCTGAAGGCTATATCGCAAGCCGTTTAATGGCAACATCAGAGAAGCGATGAATCCAGCTGGGCTCTGCCAACTCAGAGACTGGGAGAAGAATTACAGAGAATGGAAGGAGAGCCATCGTAGATGGGAAGTGACAGTCTAATTACTTGTAGAACAAGGTAACTGGGAAGGTGGTAAACCTGGACCCTGGGCTGAAAGGAAGAGCACCTAAAGACCGCAGGCTACTCTGGGTCCTAGAACAACCATAGCAGAAGAGTTTGCAAATTTGTGCTCAAGTAGGCAAACAGACTAATTCCTCTTCAAATATTTGAGTCGAGTCCTCTTAGTTAGAACTGCCTGCCCTGAGTCTTCTCTTCTCCAAGCTAAACATCCCCAGATCCCCTATGTGATCCTCACATGGCATGGAACAAAGGCCTTTCACTACCCTAATTTCTTTGTCCCAGACACTCCTCAGTATATTAATGATTAATCTGCTTCTGAGAACTGACCCTTTGCTCCAGAGGTGAGCTATCAAGGATCTTCTCCAGCAAGACTTCTGACTGAGGATTCAGAGCTCCTTCCAAACATTTAGCTTGCCATTCCTACTCTCCTCCCAACAAAGCTCAACCTACTCCAACATAGCCCCCCAGAATCCTTCACTTCAATAAAACTGGATGAATTCCTTATATCTTCCCACTTCCACACCCACATTTTCTTCCTCCCACCCCCTCTGTTTGTCCTATACCTTGACTCCCCAGCTTAGAGAAATTCTACCCTTCCACTAAGAGCCAACACAAATGTCACCAGCTCCTCCATGAAGCCCTCCAGATTACCCCAGACAGATGGGATATTTCTGTATGCTTGTCAACTCCACACACATTCTTATGTGACTATCAGTCTCTAGTGGACAAAGTCTGTCCTACGATTGCTTTTCCATCCCAAATGTTTAGCACAGCTGATAGGTGCATAATTAGAAGATGAATTCAGCTGGTTCATGAGTAATGTTTGTTGAATTGATTCCATTTTATAAAAGAGCATCATAAAAAAGCTGATTGCTTTGCAGCTTTATATTTAATGTCTATTTGGAGTCCTTCTGCTAGACATTATGGGAGTTCTCATACCCTTTTTACAAGTGAGGAAACTGAGGCTAGGAGAAGTGGAGCAATTCACCCAGATTCACACACTAACCAAATGTCAGAGGCAGATTTGAGACCTACTTCTTCCGAACTCCAAGGAGAGCACTCTCTCCATGATGCCACGCTACTCCAACAGACACTGTTCCGTGCTTCGATTAGTTTTTGTTACACCCTTCTCTTTGCCCTCCAATATGAGAAGTATTTTGAGCAGAGTAACAATTTTTTTAAATTTCACATTGTGTTTAGTATTCAACAAAATTCTGTTCGGTGAGAAAAAAACATTTTAAAGAACCAGAGCAGGTCAGAGAGCACATTTTGTGAACACTTTATGGATGACTGACAGGAGATCATGGACAAGTATCTTAAGGGATGAATCTGCAAGGAAGGGCTGTGATCTGCCCATTGGAAGGGCATGCCCACATCCGTGGGATCGCAAAGTCATGAGAGAATTCATTCTGGCAGCCAGACCACTGTATTTCATATCGTGGTTAATCAGGGCACATTTGCAGAAGGAAGGAAGGAACACAGAAAAGAATGAAGAAACAAAGGAGGGAAGACAGGAAGGAAGGAAGAAAGGAAGAAAGGAAGGAAGAAAGGAAGGAAGGAAGGAAGGAAGGAAGGAAGGAAGGAAGGAAGGAAGGAAGGAACGAAGGAACGAAAGAAGGAAGGAAGAAAGGAAGGAAAGAAGGAAGGAAGGAAATAAGGAAAGAAATAAGGAAGGAAATAAGGAAGAAAATAAGGAAGGGAGGAAGGAACACTTCCAAAATGCTGAACAGAAAGAATGAGTCAATTCTTTTTTTTTTAAACCCTTACCTTCCGTCTTGGAGTCAATACTGTGTATTGGCTCCAAGGCAGAACAGTGGTAAGGGTAGGCAATGGGGGTCAAGTGACTTGCCCAGGGTCACACAGCTGAGAAGTGTCTGAGGCCAGATTTGAACCTAGGACCTTCCATCTCTAGGCCTGGCTCTCAAACCACTGAGCGACTCAGCAGCCCCCGAATGAGTCAATTCTAAAGAGCAATGGAGGGGCATATGAGGAGTGTGGGCCAGCAATGCATAGTCAGCAACAATACATGTACCAGAGGTGGTATAGGAAATATAATCCAGGAGGTGGACAGCTGCATCCTGTGGCAGGTAGACCAATTGCAGGACAATGGAGTAATGATCCCAGAGGAGGAGAAGCCACATGGTCCTAATGTTGGAGGGACCTACATCAAGGAACAGATTCTCTCTTTCATCTACAATACAGAGAGAGAGCAAACCTGCTTCAACCAAGCACCACTCAGGATAAAAGCCAATTAGAGGAATTTCAGGTGAAGTATTAAAAATGCTGCTTTGGACATTTCAATTTTTCGGGCTGAAACAGAACGGTGACCCAGTGATCTGTCTAAGTATGGTGATCTGAACTCGACCTAGTTAGCCTGAGTCTACAAAAAGAGGAGCCAAAGAAAAACTCTAACTTTTGCTAGAGGAAACTCCCTTTCCTCACCCATTTTAGATGTGACTGCTATTCCGACAGCCCCCATCTGCCTTGAGACATCCTTCTGAGGGCCATCTCTTCATTTGTGCAGAAGCCCAAGGCTCTTTTAAAAGTGTTTGCCTAAGGGGAGGGGTACAGAATTTATACCACTGAACCACAGAAAGGAGCAGATTATAAAATGTCAGGGACTAAAGCAGGAAAAACCATATTTATGTAACATTTTCTGGATTACAAAAATTATTCCCTCCCCAAAGCTCCTGGGAGAGAAAAGAGTTTAATATATGCCAAGTTCTGTCATTCAGCACTCAGTGAAGAAAATGTCTGCTGTATCATTATATTTGGAAATTTAAAACCAAGGCAACCTCAAATTTCAGGGATTAAAGACTTTTTTGCCTAAGGAAACACAATCTATCTCCACTGGGTTCCAAATGTATTTCAGCCTGGGAAGAGCCCCAGTACTAAAGCCTGAAGACTCGAGTTCTAATTGGACCTCTGATACTTACTGGACTAGTGATACTGGGCAGGCCACGTTGGCCATACAAACCTTGTTTCCTTATCCACAAAAAGGCAATCATCAATATGCCCATAATTCCTAACTCAAGCATTGTTATCAGGTACAAATGAGATGATGCATATAGAGCACTAAATGAATGAAAAAAAAAAAAGACGTGTGTGTGCCAAATACTACAACAGGTGTTATGGATACAAAGTCAGCACCCCCTCTCAAGGAGCTTGCAATCTAATGAGGAAACAACCTGTGTGTATACACACACATAGAGAGTATACATACATGCACACATATTGGATAAAAAAAGACATATAAAATCAAATAAAAGACAACATTGGAGGGAAAAGCTCTAGTAGGTAGAAAATCAGGAAAGGTCTATATAGAAGGGGAATCTTCAGTAAGTCAATCAATCAACAAGCATTTATTAAGCACCTCTGTGAACCAGGTACTTTGCTATATGTTGGGGATATGAAAAAAAAAAAATAGTCACTGCCCTCAAAGACCTTCCATCCTCTGGAAGAGAAACTGATAACCAAGTACATAAAGAACCCCAACTCAAAAAATGAATTGAAACAATTCACTTCAGTAAACTTACAGAATAGAAAATAAATCTACATAAATCACTAATATATCTATATAACACCAATAAAATCCAGTGAAGAGATAGTTAAATTTTATTTAAAATAACTATAGCATGTACAAAATACTTGGGATTCTAACAAGATGCATGCAAGAAATACATATAACTATAAACTACCATTTACAAAAAAAAAAACAAATTTAAATAGTTAAAAAATATTCATTGTTCATGGGTAGTCTGAGTCAATATAATAAAAATAACAATACTACCTAATTCAATTTACTTATTCAATGTCATAAAAAATTATCAAAGCATTATTTTATAGAACAAGAAAAAAATATAACAAAAGTCATAGAAAGGCAACTAAAAGGTCAAGAATCTTAGGGAAGATGCACGGAATAGCTTATCTGTCAGATCCATGGCTAAGAGAAGAATTTATGAGCAAATAAGAATTATCCACATTAAACTTGACCACATTTCTCCACAGATATGTTTGCCATCACTAGGAAAAGAAGGCAACAAGAATCTTAGTAGTTATACCTAGCAGACTGGCCAATATGGCACCAAAGGAAAGTAATAAATGTTGGAGGGGATGTGGCAAAATGGAGATGCATATACTGTTGGTGGAGTTGTGAATTGGTCCAACCGTTCTGAAGGGCAATTTGGAATTTTGCACAAAGGACTTTAAAAGAATGCCTGCCCTTGGATACAGTCATACCACTGCTGGGTTTGTACCCCAAAGAGATAATAAGGAAAAATAATTGTACAAAAATATTCATAGTCACTCTCTTTGTGGTGGCAAAAAAAAAAAAAAAACTGGAAAACGCGAGGGTGTCCCTTGACTGGGGAATGGCCAAACAAATTGTGATATCTGATGAGGATGAGGAATGATGAACTGGAGGAATTCCACGTGAACTGGAACAACCTCCAGGAACTGATGCAGAGTGAAAGGAGCAGAACCAGGAGAACATTAAACACAGAGACTGATACATTGTAGCACGATACAATGTAACTGACTTTGCTACCAGTAACAATGTAATGAGCCAGGGACAATCCCGAGGGAGTTGTGAGAAAGAATGTATCCACATCCAGAGGAAGAACTATGGGGGCAGAAATGCAATAGAAAAACATAGGATCAATCATGTGGTTCCATGGGGATAGGACTGGAGTTCTGGCATTAAAAGATCACTATTACAAATATGAACAACATGGAAATAGGTTTTGAACAGTGATACGTGTATAACCTGATGGAATTGCTTGTCAGCTCTGGGAGCGGGGAGGGAAGAGGGGTGGGAAAAATCATGAATCATGTAACCATGGAAAATATTCTAAATAAAAAAGAATAAAATTTGCGTTTAAGAAAAGGAATCTTAGGTAAAAGACACATGTAAGAAGCATATGTGGCCATTGTATACATGTCAAGGGCAACTCATGCCTCTGATGCTTGTTGCAGAAAAGCCAACAGATTTTGGCAATAACTTGGTCTCTCTTTGCCCTGTTCCCTGATGGGCACCACCCCACTGTAGTGGGCCACTGGTAAGAATGTCTCCACTGCTCCCTGCCTTCTCTCTGTGTTCTAGGTCACTTTTATTGGTTCCCTCTATTGGGGCTTAGCTTCCACCTCCAGTTGAAGTGCTACATCTCCCTGGTAAAAGAGGAATTAGTTTTGCCATCTTTGTTTTTAGCTTTTAGCCCAGAGATTAAATTAATGCATTTTTATTGAGAAAGCAGGCCTTCACACACCAAGTACACAGACTGGGGAAGATCCTGAGCTGTTCTACAGAGAGGTCTGTCAAATCTCATAGTCCTGGCTCCAGGGGCTAAGCTCTTTTGGAATCCAGACCAACCAGCCAACTAATTAGAGCCCACAGGCACAGAAGCTGTTTGGCTCTTTGGTTGGTTGTTTTTGTTTGGGTTTTTTTAACTCGCTTCCCATTTCTAGCAGGATCAGTCTATATCCCAATCCTCTGTTTCATTTAGGAAATTGGAAAAATCTTCCTTAGTTCTAGTCAATTCCTGATGTTCCAACCATGTTTCACTTCCACCCACTTTAACAACTTTATTCTGGTACCCCAGAGAGGGCTGAATGGTCTGAGACACTTAGAATTTCCTTCCATCTCTAACATCATCCAGGAACTGGATGTCTGGGAGGGGGACACTAGGACTATATGACTTGTCTTTGTATCCTTACCATCTAACGCAGTACTTGGCACACAGTAGGCCTAGAGAGGTTAAAACTACCTATAGACCTCCTAAGAATAACATGATCCCCTAAGGGGGCAGCTGGGTGGCTCAATGGATTGAAAGCCAGGCCCATAGAAGGAAGGCCCTGGATTCCAATCTGACCTCAGACACTTCCTAGCTGTATGAGCCTAGGCAAGTCATTTAACCCCCATTGCCTAGCTCTTACCCCTCTTCTGTCTTGGAATCAATACATAATATTGATTCTAAGACAGAAGGTGAGGGTTTAAAAAAAGAGAGAATAACATGATCTCCTGCTGAGATACTTGGAACTTTTCACATTTTCTCTGTTATAGCTTTTGGTCCTCAAAACAATCCTTTGAATTAAGTGGGCAGAGTTGGTGGGATCATTCTCATCTGGGAGATAAGAAAATTGAGAACAAACAGAGTGATTAGGGGTCTTCAACAGCAAATTGGTTGCAGAGGCAGGAAGAGGGCTCTGGTGTCCAGCCATCTCACCCGGCACTCTTACCTTGCAAAATAGCCCCAAATCACCCTTCCCTGGTAAACTGGGAGACCAGCCACAAAGACAGCAAGCAGGTGGAAACCCTGGGAGAACCACAAGGACTGATAATGAGAACCAGAAGAGGAGAAGGAGGAGGAGGAGAAGGAAGAGGAAGATAAGCAGGAGGAGGAGAAGGAAAGCAACCCTGTCTACCTCATCCCCTCAGGTCCCCTTCAGTGCTCTGCTTTAGGGTTCCTTCCATCTAACTCTCATCTAGAAAGCAGAGAACAAGAAAGAGCATCAGAAGGGTCCACCCATAGGGCCCTCTGGCTCTTCCCTTCCCTATTAAAATAGGACCATTGTTTTATTTCTTAATTAGATCTTTTGCATTCAGTGTTGTCTTTGTAAATTTATTCCCAATGTGTTTTTTATTTGCTGTGGTTGTTGTACTAAATGAAAATAGATTTCTTCTTAAATAAAGAACACAGTATTATAGGCTCTGGGTCTTACACTTTTCTATGGCCTGGATGGTTTGGGGGGGTGGGTTTGGGTTGGGGGTGCAATTTGCTGGTTGTTTCTTAGCATTTCTTAATTCAGAGTGTCATTCATTTTCCGGACTAATTGCCCTCCCTTCTGGTGGAGGGTCATTAAGAGTTCTCTGGTGGGAAATCAGATTGAAGAGAACCCAGGATTTAGAGAGGGGCCCTTGGGTATCTATCCTAGGTCCATCAGTAGCCATACAACTTGAAGCAAGTTGACTCAAAGTTTCCCTGGGCCTCAGTTTCCTCTTTTGTTAAACGAGTGACTAAACTAGATCTCTGGGGTCCCTGTTAGCTCCGTCATTCACTGTGCAGCTCTAGGGAGAATCTGTCCCATTATGATGGACTTCCTGCTTCTTTTCTTCCTGTCATTCTCAATTTCTGGAGCTTTCTTTCTTTGGGGTGAATTCACACACACTCCCACACAAACACACGTGCACACATACAAAAAGGCTCAACACGCACATATATAGAACAGAAGGGACTGAGGGCAAATATTTATCCTTGATTCCCAACTGTTCCCTCGTTTCCTCTGTGCCTAATTTTAAACTCATGGTGTGTTTTCTCCTTTCTTTTCCTCGGGAAGGGAGCCAAAATTGAATACAGAGCCATTCTCTGGATGTCTGTTATCCACATTGTTCCTGGCTCATGTGAGCCATATAAAGTGGAGATGATGATAATACCTCCAGGGCTCCAGAGAACCCCAATGAGATGAGGTTTGGAGAATGTCTTACAAACTTTAAAGTGCCATCGTAGAGGCTAAGACTTCCCCTTGACATGTGAAATCATCCCCTACGGAGGAGCAGTGATCGGAACATGGATGAATTGAGTTTTACCTTGACCTAAGGGTTTATATGTTGGTTGTTTTCCTTGTTAGAGTATGATAACCTTGCCTTAAGGGCAGGGACAACTTCCTCATCGTCTCTCTGTCCCCAGGGCCAAGCATAGTGTCTAATGGATGTTTAGAGCCTGCTGGATGGTGCAATGGATAGAGTCTGCAATCAGGAACAACTGAGTTCGAACCTGATCTCAGATACTTGCTAGCTATGTGACCCTGGGCAAGTCACTTAACTCTTAACCTCCCTTTCATCATCTAAAATGAGCTAGAGAAGAAAATGACCAACCACTCCAGTATCTTTGCCAAGAAAACCCTAAATGGGATCACAAAAAGTCAGATACAACTGAAATAACTGAACATGTTTATTGGATTGAATTAAACTGGCATTTAAACCTCTTTCTCCCTGAATCCAGCCTTTCTCTACTGCTTCATCATCTTCCCTTCAATCATCCCCTTTGTTATACTTTCCTGTTTCTGTTCATAGCTCCTTCATTCTCTCAGCATCCCAGGTTCGAGGTCTTGGGTTCTTTTCTGCTGCCTTTCTCTTTTCACATCCTTCCTCTCATCCCTATCCCCAGATTCCCAAGATATATGGCCTCCACCCCACAGCTTCTCTTACTTTCTACCATGACTTCTTCATGAATATCAGTCCCTCCTCCTGCCTCTTCCCAATGGAATCAGGGTCCCAGAATGTTAGAATAGGAAGGGACCTCACAAGCTTCTCCATTCACTCAGTGTTCCAGGAATGTCTCTTCTGAGGACTAATCTTGGAGGCGATCTAAGATTGGACTAAGGAAGGAAGCAAGAAGTTAGGTTCAAAAGGAGAAAACATGTTCCTAGTTATTTAGCCAAGAGCAGTACCTTTGCTTTGGTACTTGATGTTTCTGGGAGGATGAGCAATGCCAGTCGTGAGGCTGATTCATCGGGAAGCACATGAGAGGCTTTTCTCTTGAAATTTCCTTTCCAGAGCTTAAAATCCGATAATTAATCCAAGTATGGATTAATGCCACATCCTTTAGGTGCCCTGGGTAAGTCTGCATCCATTAAGTGATAAGCATTTCAACTCAATTCAACAAACAGTACTTAAGAATCTGTAGCAGAGCCAGACCCTGCGCCAGATAGATACCAAGAATACAGAGACAAAAATGCTGTCAGGCCGCCACGCCTTACTATCTGCTGGATGGGGACACCCTGAAACAGGTGTACAAGGGCAAAGGCTTTTGAGAAGAGAAGAATGGAAAAAGCACCAACAGCTTGGCGAGAGGGGAAGACTTTAGGAAAGAGATGACAGCCAAGCTGAGAGTGTGATACGTGCATGAATGACATCTCATACAAGTAGAGAGAGGCAGGACCTAGAACACCATCTTTGGAGAACAGCTCATAATCCTGTCTGGTAAATGCCATATCTGGCTGACAGGGGGTTCAACCTGAGGCAAATGAGACAGAGACCCTGAGTAATGCAATGAGGCTTTATTGTGGGGAGGAGGAGTGGAAGAGGAAGGGAGAACAAGGGGGAAACCTGCAACCAGGAGAGGGCTAGGAGTCTCCACCTTGATGGAGAAGGGGACAGACAGTCTTTTATAGGATGTTGTCTGGGATGAGATAACCTGTATTGCAATGCAAGAAACCCTGCATTACACCTCTAATTGGTCAAAGTTGGAGTACTTGTGTCCAGATGGTTGGATGGCCCAAAGTGGGTTGGCTTTGGGCGTGGAGGCCTTTGGTTTCCAGGCTTGTATAGTCCTTAGTATGGTAGAAACAGTATAAGTCCAAAACACCATTCCATCATGGATTTGTCAGATCACAGCAGGGGAAGTAACAGTGCCCTATGAAGTGGAGCTACTTGGTGGTGTTTGGAGAAGGGGGAAAGGGGTTTTGGTCCCAGGATCTATCAGGAAAAACATAATGTATAAAAGGGAGTCATGCAAAATAATGTGGAGAAAGGAAGCCAGATTCAGAATGAGAGAATTACAGGAAGCTTTAAAGACCAGCCTCAGGCGTTGGTATTTTATTCTAAGGACAAGGGAGGCCATGGAAGATGCTTGAGTACAGGAGTGACATGGGCAGAACTGAACCTTTCAAAGATTATTTTTGGCAGCTACAGGGAAGATATATTGGGGAAAGGAGGAGGTCATTTCAATAACTGAAGCAAAAGGTGATAAGAATTCCAACTGGAGAGTTGGAGTGTGAGTGGAGAGAAGAGACAGATATAAGAGATGTAGTGAAGGTACTTGGCAAATAATTGGATTGGATAATAAGGTGAGGGAGAGAAAAGGATTACTTCAGTAATTCAGAAATGAGCAGTAGAAGGATGGAAGTCTATTCACCAAAAAATAGGTGAGTTAGGAGGAAAGAACTAGCTTAATTCCATTTGTACTTGTGATCTCGAAGAGCAGTTTGGGATGCATCCATAGGATATCAAGGCTGAAATGTCTAGTGGACAATTAATAATGCAGGGCTGAAGAATGATGAGCTTCATGAGGGCAGGGGCTGCCCTTTGCCTCTTTTTCTTTCCCTAATACTTAGCAGAGTGCCTGGAACATAGTAGGTGCTTAATATTTATTGACCGATTGCCTGAAGGTCAACAGAGGCAGAGCTGCCCTTGCAACACAGAATTTGGAGTCATCTCTCTAGAGATGACAATTGAATCTACAGAAGTGGAGGAGATTACCAAGGGAGAATGGGAAGAAACAGAAAGAAAAAGGACCTAGAACAGATCCCTGGGGAAATCCTCATCTTTCAAATACTTTCTCCAGTATAGTACAAGAATGAGGGAATCATCAATACTAGAGGAAGAGTTAGAAGTTGGGAAATTTGGTTATGCTTCTAATTCCAGCTTCCTAAAGAAAGGAATGAGTTAATTCAATATTCTAGGCTTCAGTTTCTCCAACAGTTAAAATATGGAATTTTCCTAGATAGGAGCTTTTGATTAAAAGTTTCTTAATTTTTGCTTCCTGGACTCCTTGGGCAATATGGTGTTGGTCTATCCCTTCTCAAAAAATGTTTTTAAATGAATAAAATAAAATACAGAGGATAAAACAATTGAAATACAGTTAGAAATTTTTTTCTAATTTTCCAGACCATAAGTGAAGACAACCTGGACTAGATGATGACTAAGGCTCCTGCCATCTTTGACATTTTACACTTATCTCAGGAAAGCAACAATTTGGATATAACTTCAGGGATAAAGGAAAAGGTCGCTAGTCACATCACATCCCTTCCTTCCAATCTTTCTAATTAAAGCTCCAGGATATTCGGTATGGCCCTAATTCTTGATGTCAGGGATGATAAAAGTCAAAGGAAATTTACATACCCCAATCTAAATATTAGGAAAGCCTGGAAGAATTGCCACTGAGTGGGAAACACAGGAACTTTTGTTTTGTTTTAAAAGGAGATTATTTGACCTTTAGGGGCAGGTTAGAAGCACAGAAGATAGAGTATTGAGCCTGGAGTTAGGAAGACTCTTCTTCCTGAGTTTAAACCTGGCTCCAGACACTTGCTAGCTTCTGTGACCCAAGTCACCTAACCCTGTTTGCCTCAGCTTCTCATCTGTAATTGGAGCTGGAGAAGGAAATGGCAAATCCCTCCAGTATCTCTGCCAAAAATAATCACAAATGGGGTCACAAAGAGTCAGACATGAGTGAAGAAGATTGAAAAACAACTGAAATTTTACCTACAGGGCACTACCTGTGCTGGCTATGTATGACTGTGGGGATGACAGAAAAAAAAGAGACAAAAGAGCCCTCACATAGCTTTGGGCTATGTCACAAAGGAGATACAACTACTCCCCGCTAGGGAAGAGGTTATAAACCAGATATTATTCAAATGAGAAATGGCAGATGATGACTTCAAGGAGCAAGGAAAACAGCAGGTAACATCACAGACAAGCAAGAAGCTTGTTGCTTTGGGCACAAGAGATATTTTAACTAAGATACAACCCTAACAGCATAAGTTCTGTAGGTTACACAGATGTTCACTCCACAATCTACAGCTCTACCTGGTTTCAAATACCTTTCCCAGATTAAGCTCATCACCTCTAGTTGTTTAAACCCTTAATTTCTTCTTAAAATAAATACTAAGTATTGGTTCCAAAGCAGAAGTGTGGTAAGGGCTAAGCAGTTAGGATTAAGTGACTTGTCCAAAGTTCTTCATCATCTGAAATCTTATCACCTTGCTGATAACTCAACACTTGACTGAAACTACCTCCCTCAGAATTCACTATCCTCTGATTGGAGTACTAGAAGGTAGAGTACCTAGCTCCTCCCAATGCCTTTCCTTTATAGAGGGCAGAAACTGGACTTGGGGCTCACTCCACTCTTCATCTTTTCCCTTGCGTCGTTTATTTTTCCACTTGGATACCACTTTATTTTGTTTTTAATTTTATTTTTTAGAAAAATTTTCCATGGTTACATGATTCATGTTCTTACTCTTCCTTCCACCACCCCAAACCCCTCCCCATAGCCCATGTGCATTTATACTGGTTTTTAGATTTGTCATTGATCAAGAGCTATTTCCATATTGTTGGTAGTTGCATTGCGGTGATCGTTTAGAGTCTACATCCCAAAACATGTCTGGATCAACCCATGTGTTCAAGCAGTTGTTTTTCTTCTGTGTTTCCACTCCTGTAGTTCTTCCTCTGAATGTGGATAGCTTTATTTTCCATAAGTCCCTCAGAATTGTCCTGGATCATTGTATTGCTGCTAGTATAGAAGTCCATTACATTCAATTTTACCACAGTATATCAGTCTCTCTGTACAATGTTCTCCTGGTTCTGCTCCCTTCACTCTGCATCAATTCCTGGAGGTCTTTCCAGTTCACATGGACTTCCCCCAGTTTATTATTCCTTTGAGCACAATAGTATTCCATCACCAGCAGATACCACAATTTGTTCAGCCATTCTCCAATTGAGGGGCATACCCTCATTTTCCAGTTTTTTTCCACCACAAAGAGCGCAGCTATAAATATTTTTGTACAAGTCTCTTTCCCTATGATCTCTTTGGGGTATAAACCCAGCAGTGGTATGGCTGGATCAAAGGGCAGGCAGTCTTTTAGTGCCCTTTGGGCATAGTTCTAAATTGCCATCCAGAATGATTGTATCAGTTCACAACTCCACCAGCAATGCATTAATGTCCCAATTTTACCACATCCCCTCCAATATTCATTATCCTCCCCTGCTGTCATTTTAGTCAATCTGCTAGGTGTGAGGTGATACCTCAGAGTTGTTTTGATTTGCATTTCTCTAATTATTAGAGACTTAGAACACTTTCTCATATGCTTATTGGTAGTTTTGATTTCTTTATCTGAGAATTACGTATTCATGTCTCTTGCCCATTTATCAATTGGGGAATGGCTTGATTTTTTGTACAATTGATTTAGCTCCTTGTATATTTGAGTAATTAGACCTTTGTCAGAGTTTTTTGTTATAAAGATTTTTTCCCAGTTCGTTGTTTCCCTTCTGATTTTGGTTGCATTGTTTTTGTTTGTTCAAAACCTTTTTACTTTAATGTAATCAAAATTATTTATTTTACATTTTGTAATTTTTTCTAACTATTGCTTGGTCTTAAAATCTTTCCTTTCCCAGAGATCTGACAAGTATACTATTCTGTGTTTGCCTAATTTACTTATAGTTTCCTCCTGTATATTCAAGTCATTCACCCATTCTAATTTATCTTGGTGAAGGGTGTGAGAGGTTGATCTAAACCTAATCTCTCAAATATTGTTTTCGGATACCACTTTATGTCCTTCTTCTCTCCCAGTTCTTGGTCTCCTGCCTCCTTTTCTGTGTTGTCTCCTACCATCAGGTTGTGAGATAGACCTTTGAGAGCAGGAACTATTTTTCTATTCATAGTAGTTCCTAGGACTTAACACAGTACCTAGCCCATAGTAGATGTTTAATAAAGGCTTATTGTATTTGATTGGATGGTTTCTTTGCCACTGAATGCATAGAGGTTGTGCTATGGTAGTAGGTGTAATGAGGAGTGTCTCTTATTATTGTCTTACTATTTAGTTGAATTGAATGCATTTGATTTGTGTTAACATGTGATATCATGAAAAACTTCCTTATAGTTAGAACTGTCCTGAAGTGGTCTGAGCTGCCTTAAAGGAGAATGGAGAGTTGCCCCCTTCTTGGAGGTCTTCACACAAATGTTGGAAAACTGCTCATTAGGTATGTTATAATGTTCATTCCTTTAGTGAATGAGTTAGATAAGATTGCACCAAGTTCCCCCTCCAACTCTCTAATTTGGTGAGTCTGACCCAGGCCACCTCCTGTCCTCCAGACAAGTTCCCTGTGATGATAATGTGCCTGCCAATGATAGAATACCAAAATTCAGAAGAATCAAAGTTAAAGGTGACTCAAAGACCAATGAAAGAACATGTATGGGAGTGAGGAGGTAAGACTTTGTCTAAGATGATGATGAGATATAAGAAGGAGAGTGAAAGATATTAGCCATAAGACTCAACCCCCAAAGGGCTGGATTGGTCATGTGCTGGGTATGAGAGAAGACAGAGGGACAGGCAGATGGATGGACAACTCCAGATCCAACTTGGTTTCCAGAAAATCTGAAAAGAATCTGAGAAAAGTTTGCAGTACCACATGGGTATCACCATTGAGGATTGGGAGAAGATGAAGCAAGTGTACAGGAGGAGAAGGGAGAGAGGGTCACAGTCATCACTGGTGGAGACAAATCCACTGAAATTGCCAAGAAGGTCGATGGATCTGTTAACTCTAAATAAGGTGGCCTCCCTCTACCAGATTCATTTTTTGTTCTCTGGATTTATTAGATGGTTTTGTATCATTTCAGTAGACAAGTTAAAAGCTTGAGTTCCTTTGAATATATTCAAACCATAAACTCAAAGAAAATTCCTAAGAAACCTAATGCAGGCTCTAGAAAATGAAACAGCCTTAAATTGTATGATGATTGATGAAGAATGCCAGAGATCATTAGCTTTCAGCAAAGTCAGGGGTCCTCCTAGTGGGAACAAAAGGTACAGACCAATTGAACAAGAGCATGGAATCTATCCAGGAGAGATTTGGGAAAGCCAGCTGATCATCGTTGAAAGCACAAAGACAGTGCTGCCTGACCTACACTTGCCTTTAGTACAGAGCTAATCCATCATTCCTGACCCTGAGAAAACAGAAGGGAAATGGCGC
Source organism: Gracilinanus agilis (assembly GCF_016433145.1). Taxonomy (NCBI): domain Eukaryota; kingdom Metazoa; phylum Chordata; class Mammalia; order Didelphimorphia; family Didelphidae; genus Gracilinanus; species Gracilinanus agilis. The sequence goes on from NC_058131.1 coordinate 698,171,103, forward strand.
CACCCTTCTCGTTTTAATTACTTTGAGGATCAGAGGCTGACTTTAAGAAGGGAAACAATGAATATTGTCCTCTGGATAGTTCTCCCTCCCTTGAAGACTCCAAAAGCTCTTTACACAGCCTATATCATTTAAAGCTGATAACAAATAACAGATATTATTATTCTGCCCATTTTACAGGCTAGAAAATATAGATGACTTGCTTAGGCTCATATCGATATTGTCTGTGCCCAGATTAAACCCAGGATTTCTTGACCCCATGTCTAGCATTCTCTTGCCTCTGCCAGGTTGCCCCCTGAAGAAAACAAAAAGCTCCTTCCCAACCCCAAACTAGGACAATTAATTTTGGACTAGAAATGCAATATGGTGGGCAGAGAAATGGAAAGGAAATAAAGAAATCCGAGTTCTGATCCTTCCCACACTGCAAACTTACCATGAGACCCTGTATAAGTCACTTCCCTCTGCTGGCACAGTCAGAAATGTATAAAATGAGAGGATTTCCCAAGGCTAGTTTTGAGCTTTCTTCCAACTCTGAGATTCTATGACAGTTTGCCTCCTCTGGGCCGTGGTCATCTCTAGAAATGAAAGAACTGAACTAATAGACCTCTGAAGTTCCTTCTTCTTAGGTAGGCAGCTGGATAGCACAGTGGACAGAGCTCTGGGCCTAGAGTCAGGAAGACTTGAGTTCTGGCCTCAGACACTAACTAGCTAGATGACCCTGAGCAAGTCACTGAATCCTGTTTGCCTCAATTTCCTCATCTGTAAAAGAAACTGGAGAAGGATATGACAAACAACTCCAGTATCTTTGCCAAGAAAACCCCAAATGAGGTCACAAAGAGATGGGTATGACTGAAAAGATGCAATAACAACTTATAGCCTATTTTCTATGGATATTCTTTAGCATCAAGACCTCCATATAGAACTAAAGAGGACCAGATGGAGGTTTGTTGATTCCTTCATTCTGGTTCCATTTCAGTAATCATGGTTTCCAGAAGCAGAGACACCAGGTGCTGCCCACATAGGTCTGGTGAAATCCTGACACTCCTGCTCTGTTTGCCCACAATACATGCTCCCTGCCTGTAGCAAGCAGGGTAGAACTAAAGGAGAATTGTTTTCATCTCTTCATATAGCAGACATAGATTTGGGGAAGGGAGGTGGTAGGGCAGCCTGTGATTTTAATGGTAGAGTAAATTCCTAGAGAGAAAACTATCTCTACCAATGCAAAATCCACACCTGTTCTGCAACTCATAATTTATGAGGGTTACCTTAGGCACTGAGAGTTGGTTAGTCAATCAACATTTATTAAGGGCCTACTATGCGCCAGGATAAAAAGTGGGGATGATATACAGAAAGGCAGTTTAATGAGGGACACAACAAGCAAACAAACTCCGTCCAGAATAAGGAGTAGATAATCAACAGAAAGAAAGCACTAAAATTAAGAGGGGTTCACAAAGGATTTTTTCAGAGAAGGTGGGATGTGAGATGAGTCTTGAAGGAAACCAGGGAAGTGAGAGATGAGATGGGGAGGGCTGGCATTCCAGGCTTGGGAAAAAGCCAGTGAAAACACTCAAAGTTAGGAGATGGATCGGTTCAGAGACTTGCCCAAGGTGACCCAGAAAGTATGTCTGTAATACAGGGCTCAAGCCCAGACCTTCTTGACAATTCTCTGTATCTCTAATATTGTATTACTAATACATTATCCCAGAGGTGGGGGGGGGTGTTCCAGGAGGACCAGCACCTCTGGAGGGAGGGCCTTTTCCAGGCTATTTGTCTACCTTTGACATACGCCTTTCACCCAACTCTCAACTTGGCTCCAAGAAGCTGTAGCATGCGAGGCAGCCACACCCTGGTAAAATTGTCTCAGCAGATGGACTAAACCAGGTTGAGGGTGACCAAATGGTCTCAAACTTGTAGGTTAATTAGGGGGATGCCTACCCCAAGCATGTGAAAACTTTCTCCAGTGGAATGGATGGATGAGAACAATTTGTTTCAATGGCCACCAAAGTAATGCTGTGGATCACCTAGAACTTGGTCAGACATCTAAGATGCCTGTTATAAAGATGCAAAACTACAATCATCTTTGCATCATGGTCCGTAACTTGCATTTCATTTGCTCAAAGGCAGCTGAGAAGTGAGCAGAGACAGAGTTTGAGAAACAGTCAAAAATAGAGATAGAGAGATGGAGGGGTAGAGACAGACTGAGTAAACAGGGTGAGAGGAGAGAGGATCAGAGAAACAGAGGCACCCCAAGAGATGAAGTGAGAAAGAGATGCAGAGCAAGAGATTTGGTGAATGTTAGCCAACTCAGCTGCCCTAATAATATGGAAGGACTTGGCTGTCTTATCATGCTGAACATACTCTTTCTGGGAATAGACATTCAGAGGTGTTAACTAGTACAGTCTCCTTAGCCCAAGCTTTATTCTAATTAAATTACAAAACATTATTTTGTCTAGTCTGGCAAAATCAATAATAAGAACTACGACTGGTTTGTGTGATTTTCCAATATTTAAAGGTGATTCCAAGCCTGCATAATCATATTTTGGGTAGGACCATGTACAGCTGATGCGATCATTATCATAAAAAAGTCAGCTCCCATTGGAATGAATTCTTTGCCTCCTTCATTCACGACTACTGGCGAGTTTGTTCTTTAATGTACTATTCCTTGGCTGATGCTTGAAATTTTTCCCCATTATGAAATGATAAAATGTCACTATTGATAGCATCATCTTTATTACCAATACACAATTGGAGCTGTCGTCAGTCAGCCTCCACTATATCCTGCTTTAAAAAAACACATCGGCGTGGCATGGAGGTGGTCCTGGCCTCACAGGGTAGGCACAGAATCAAGCAGACCCTATCAAGCTAGGAAGCCTTCAAATGTAAACCGGTGACCCATGGGTGACGGAGATTCCTGTTGTTTGCCTCAGCGGGCTTTAGCATATCACCATCTCTAGTGTATTAGAAGGAACAGAAAAAAAATCACCTCCAGGAAATGTTATGAATGAAATAAAAGGTAGTTTGGTTATGTAGTGACAAGGAGACATTGCAAGCAGATTGCCTGAAGACTTCCTGCTACCCATGGAATGCTAAAAGGCAGAGTGGATCCTCCATAAAGAGTGTGCATCGGGGAAAGCCCGGCCCCACTATTTGCTGGACCCTGGATCACTTCCAGAGATCCCTGGGCTGATTTGCTGTTGAAGGCCATGTGTTTGGGGATAACACAGAGGTTCCATGATTAGTTCTTTGGTCTTCAATCCAAGATGGAGTTGCTGTGACAAACGAGTGACTGCCAAGGAAAAGCAGCTGACCAATAAAGAGGCTCTCTCACGCTTCCCATGGGTATTGAGAGTGGAAGAGAGGATTCCCTGCTCCTCCCCATCAGCCTGGGTGACTGCTTTTGCTGTAACACTTTCATTGCCAAGTGTAAGGAGCCATCATGGTGGCTCAAAGGAGTTTATAGAAGGGGCACTCTCTACCCCAAATTTACCTGGCAATCCCCTTTTCAAGGGACATGATGTATGCTTCCGATACTGAGCTCCCCAAGGGCAGGGAATCATTTTTGGTCCTTGTATCCTTAGTTATGAGCACAATCCCTGGAACATACCAAGCTCTGGAGAAATGTTTGCCAAATGAAATGGAATCAAACTGAACAGAATTGAATTGATCTGGATTGCTGTCAGAAACAAAAGCAAAAGCATCTTCACCAGCAAGGGTTACTTAGCCTATCCTGAGACTTTTGCTCAGTGGTTGATATTATTTGTTTTTCAATGTCTTGTTTCCTTATGCTCTTCCATTATCATATAATATCTGCTCCCAATCACCAAGAAGCAGTGAAGATGCCCATCCCTGGCACCACAGTAGAATGAATTCCAAAGACTCAGAGCTGCTGCTCCCCAGCCCTCTCTCAGTCTTGACTAAAGCAGGAGTTACAGAAAGGAGCCCCAGATTGATCACAGGACTGAGCTAGGTGCCTCAATTGATGGAGTTCTAGAGGTAGAATCAGGAACCCTGCATTCAAATGCAGCCTCAGAACCTTCCTAGCCATGTGACTGGCAAATCACTTATCTCTCAGCTTTACTTTCTTCATCTGTAAAATGGGGGTAACGATAGCACCTACCTCCCAAAGCAAATCACTGAACTTCTTTGGACCTCATTTGCTTCATCAATCCCTTAGGAGGGGTTGGATCAGATGTCCACTAAGAACCCTTCCAGTTCTGATCTAGGACATGAATAATTGAATCTAAAATAAGCAGATTCACTCTACATCAATCTCAGAAAGGATCACTTGGGAAAAACTGAAGGCTTCTGTTCTCAATCATTTTCTGCTCCGCAGAAATTCACACTGAGGCAGTTTTGGGGTTAATGGGGTTCTTAGACAATATCTTGCCTAAGACCCTATTTTTATCCATGTCTAAAATGTAGATATCAGGAGCACCTTCTCAGATCTGTGGGAAGTAAGAAGTTGAAAGAGAAATAGAATACACTGAAGGGTAAATCAGGATTCCAAAAGATCTTAGCAAGATGGAACGATGGATCTAATTGATCAGAGTAGGAACTTTTCTTCTTCATAGTCCAATGGAGTCCTAATCTGTTGGGTACAGCCACTGTCTATAGCTGTGTAAACCAAAAACCATCATTACTTTTTTTAATGATGATTTATTAACATCATTCATCAGCATTTGTATTGGTATAAAATTGCTTTACATTTAAGAGAATAAATCACAAGACATAAAATATCATGGCAACTTTCCTGGCCCTTCCCTCAGAATCCCCTCAGACTCTGTGTCTAATATTTCTCACTCACTTGTGTGGACAAGATTAGAACAAAGCCTATGCTTCTGATCCAACTTTGGTTTTTACTTTGCTTCATTTCGTAAAGATTTTCTCAGAATTCTTTCTATTCCTCATACTTGTTCATCCCAATGGAACTCTAGCATCCTGCCCCATTAATGGATCATGATTTATTTAGCTAGTCAATCAATAAGTAGTTTAAGCGCCCACCATGTGCCAGGCACTGACCAGACTCCTAGAGAGTTTCTGCTCTCAAGAAACAGATTGATCACTGGCTTTCCTTTCTTTGTTGGTTCTTTTTCTTTAATGGAAAAAACACACCCATAAAAATCCTTGATGAGAAATCTGTTTTGCTTTTTGGTCATCTTCCCAATGCATATCCCCAACAATGGAATTATTGGACCAAAAGATATGACTTTTCCTAAATACTACTAGGATGCTTTTCTAAAAGATTTGTAGCAGTTTGCAAACTTACAAATTGCAAAGGCAAAAGTTGCTAAGGACAGCTAGATGGCATAGTGGACAGAGTGCCAGGCTTCGAGTCAGGAAGGCTCATTTTTCCAAGTTCAAATATGACCTCAGATACTTCCTAGCTGTGTGGTCTTGGTCAAGTCACTTAACCCTGTTTGCCTCCTTTTCCTCGTCTGTAAAAGGATCTGGAGAAAGAAATAGCATACCACTTAGTGTCTTTGCCAAGAAAACCCCAAATGGGTTCACAAAGAGTTAGGCATAATGAAAAACAACTGAATAAATTTTATAAATAGTGAATGCATAGCTCTGTTCCCCAACAAGCTCATTGGCTTTGGTATCTACAAGCATATTGCCTTAATTTATTTTGTTGCTTTTATGGATGTGATATAGTAGCTCAAAACGATTTCAATTTTTAGATCTTTGCCTGTTACATAAAGCATTTTGTTCAAGTTAGTGCTAACAATTTTGGTTTCTTTTGAAAATTGTCTGGTCACATTCTTTGACCCTTTACACATTTTAGACTAGAAATTACCTTTGTATGTGTTTAACTGTACATTATGGATGTTAATTTGGAGCTTTTCTTGTCTTAAATAAGTTTGGTAAATAGTTACCATAACTTTTTTTGTCATTTTATTACTTTTGTTACTTAGAATCTATATAAGCATAATCAAGGGTATCTCTCTTATCTCAAATATGTTCTATTAATTTAAAAGAAAAACAACCAACCTCCTCAACAAATATCAAAAGTGCCTTATTCTAGGTTTTTCTACCTATCATTCTTTTTCTTTTGCTTAAGTCTATTATTCACTTTGAAATTGCTGAAGTACAATATGTGATGCTAAATCTATTTCCTACCAAGTCGCTATCCAATTTTCCCAAATATATTTTCAAGATCATTTCCCCATTTTTATTTTCTCGAGTTTTATCAAAGACTTGTCTATTGTGTGCATTTGAATGACTGGCATCTCTCGTTTATGCATCAATTTCTTACTTTCTATCATTCATTCTTCCTTATACCATGTGTTTCTTTTCCATATGTTCCTGTAATCTTGCAAGAAAGAGAGATCCAATGCACTTCTGTCTCTTTTCCTGGTCTTTTACCATTCTGTGAGTATCAAAGAGCTCTGGGGCTGCTTGTCTGTCATCCCTTGGTCTCCCTATGTAGCCATTCCATCCCATTTTCCAATCATACATTTCCTAGTGTCTCACATGGCAATATTTTCATAAATATAATCCCTGAGAGTCAGTTGAGTCTGTGACTACCCATTATGTATCTGAGCATTTCCCTTTGAGTCACATATAATTAAGATTCTCCTGAAATCACGGTATCCCATGATTCCTAGTAATACAGAGTCACCAGAGAATATTGGAGGTGTTGCTGTTTTTCAAATATATATTTATTTGTGTTAGGGAATCACTTGGGATAATTGAAATCACTGAGTAGGTTCCAAAATGCAATCAATCCTCCTTCCTCCTCTTCATTTTTAACCACATGAGCATAACTTTTCTGATGATCAGTCATCATTCACGTGGTTTGGCCAGGGTATACACCTGGGCCAGCCTCTTTTGGAGTATCTATGGATCTCAATGGAGAAGGCTTGCTGTGATCTGAAGCTAATGCAATTAGCATGATGTCATCCAAAAAAAGGAGCACTTGGAGGCCATCATCATCCACAAAGAAGTCCTTTTCTATTCAGACTCTGGGCTACAAGATATTCCCCAAGAAAGGAGCCAACCCTTTTCATGATCATACATTTTTCCACTTCATACATTATCTGAATTTCACAGGGGATCATTAAAAAGTCATCTCTGAAGTAGTATTTATCAAAGAAATCATATATGACCTTAGCGCATGCATGGTAGACCTATGGAGAAAGAGTCCTCAGGCTCCCTTTGATATTACTGAGTCCAATTATTTCTTATTACCATACAAGCAATAAGTACAATGGAGTATTATGGCCTCTGTGCTTTTTGGTCAATGTTGTGACTACAAAGAAGAGATCTGATGAAAAAATTATTTACAAAAACCTAGAATTTGCAGCTGTTGTAGAATATAAAATAATTTGTAAAATGCTATGGAAGAAGCTACTGAAACATAAAGCAGGGATGAACAGAAGGGGGAAAATGAACTTGTGCAGACTTTTGGATGGGGCCAACACATCTCATTCTGAAAGAATGTATTAATGAAGTTTAAAGAAAGAGAAGAGACAGACACACTGGGGAACAAATGAGTGGTATTCCTGTAGCAAACTCTTTTCATCATTCAAAACATTGGAATCATCCTAAGAGAACTCTCAGTCTCCAACATTCTGAATGGGAGAGAAACTCAAATAGATGAAGAGGAGGACCTAGACCAGACCAAGCAGGACAAGATGAAGTGTTTACTGGAAGTGAAAGGTTGAGCTACATCTTATTCCTGACTTTTATCTTGCCCATATGAATATGGTTGCATTTCTCCAGGGGTGTATCAGTCCACTGGTTGGTGGACAAGTATGGCATGTTTGAAGTACAACCAGTTGGATTCAATTTTTTAAATTTGTAAAACTAATTCTTATAACTCTCTGCAGATCCCCCACTATTCCATAGAGGTTCCTCCTTGCTGCCTCTCAGGAGAGGCTGAAACGAAGGAAAAACTGGGACAAAGGCTAAGAAATCAAGATGAGGGAGGAGCAGAACATGGCCCCCAAGGAAGAAAGGCAGGAGATACAATTGAGTTAAGATAGAATATTCCTAATACTCGATACAGATATCTCTCCAGACCATTTTCCCAGTGTTAAATCTCCATTTCTTTAATGTGGCTTTGATTTTTTTAATGAAGAAAGCTTCACAGGAAAAAGTTTCTTGAAGTCTGGGTGATGGGACCTGGGGGTTGGGAATTCTCCCACCACAAAAAAAATTAGTCCATCAGCAGATCTGGCTCTTGTATCCAGCTCTCAGAAGAATGCAGGCTGGCCAGCGCCTGCTGGCAGATCCTATGGCCATGAGTTTTGGGGGGAATATTTCATGAATATAGATTTTTGTTCCTTTTGAAGCAAGATTTGAGTTTTCCTACATTAAGATACAAATTACTAAAATGATGTTCTAAGAGAAGCAAATTCTGCCAATGCAAGATACATATTTGAGGAGGCTTTTCTCTCTGACTGAATAAACAGACTTTTCCCCATATAATACTGTTTCTCTTGAGAATGGGTTCAGCAAATTGGCCAGGAAACATCTGTTTTAATGAGTGTTCTTCTCTGGCTCTCCTCCCCACCCTCTCCCTGTCTTCTTAAGAGTGAGAAATCATCAATCATTCCTCCCCATTTGTCTCAATACCTACTTTTTATCACTGTTCCTCCTTGGTATTACAGTGCCAATAGCATCTCTATTCAGGAGGGCCTGGGGGGCATCAGCCTCCTGCACAGGTCCAAAGCCAAAGGCTCAGAGGGAAGGAAGAAGGAAGCAGTTATGGCCCTCAAAGGGTACAGACACTAGGTCATGTGTTACTGGTTACTTTAATTCACATAATCATAGGACCAGACATCTTGAGCCTGAGGACTCAAATAGAACAGGAGCTCTTTGAGGTCAAGGACTATTCTGCTTTTCTTTTCAGATCTCCAGCAATTAGATCAAGCCCCTTCTTGACAAGGAAGGAAGGAAGGAAGGAAGGAAGGAAGGAAGGAAGGAAGGAAGGAAGGAAGGAAGGAAGGAAGGAAGGAAGGAAGGAAGGTTTTTTAAAGGCTAACAACTGATGGGACAATCCAGTTTAAGTCTGGTTCCACAGACAGCTTATTTCAGTGTTTGGGGTTCAAAACAAGAAGGTTTAAATTTGTTTAAATCCCTTTCATTTGTTGGTAAAGGCTTCAGGTACTTCTCAGCTGTGGCAGGAAAGATCTGGACACATAAAACAAATGGGAATCCTGAGCAGAACAGAGCAGCCTGAGGTGTTATGTATGAAACTGCAATTTAAGAGTGGATTCAATGAAACTCTGGACTAACTTTATCTTTCTCCCTACCCCAGCCATCTCCTAATGGTTACATAGGTGGGAAAAGATTTAATGGATGAATCTGGCCTTGCTTTGGGGACATTCATGATTTCTCGTGTTTCCCAAAACCAGTTTTGATTCTGCTTCTCTTCCAGTAGTCTGAGTACCCTCCATGCATTTTTCTGTCCCTGTTCCCCCATGATCCTGCTTGTGAGTTTCTAGGGGAGAAAAAGTTCCAACACTTCAAAGGATCTAGGATCTCCCTGATGTTGCTATTCTCTCCAGATTGCAAGCCATCTAAGATTTCCCATCTCATACAACTTAGGGGCCCCCTCTATGGCCCTTTACCTTTTGGGATTTTTGGAGAATCACTCAGGCTGCACATCAATTGCCCTCACTTATGTTATATGACAAGTCCACCTCCCTTTCTTATCATATTCCTTGGTGATGTCAATAATTCCATGTCTCCATGAAGCCCTCCAGTGATACCTCATCATGGTGTAACAAGTCCGATGTTTCAGAAGATGACAAGCACTGGGGGCACCATAAACTGATTCACTGGATCTTGCTTCCAAGTGCCAACCTACTGAGGTACAAAGTGTCTCCCAGCAGCAGCCTGACCACTACAGATGAATCTTCTGACTGGGGACCCCAAGAAAACCTTAAACAATGTGACTTATTTTTAGTGTGGTAACTCAGGCTTCCTCTCATTTGTTCTAAATATCCTTGAGTCCTATATGAAGTGCCACTCACCCCATCAAAGGGCTTGAAAATAGAATCCTACTTTCCAAATCCCCCTCCCATCATTTTATAGATTTTGAGGACGTATCTCTCCAGCTTATAGTAGGAGATGTCAGCCTTTAATTTGCTCTTCTCTAAGAGTAGAATCAATTTCATATTTATTATTTTGAAGTCTCAGAAAAGTTTTTTTCAGCAACATCAGGAAGCATACCTTTAATCATGGTTCATATTAGTTTCTATTCACTTGGATTCTGAATGCCAGTTCATATTAATGCCATATTAATTACCACCTCTGGCTTGAGGTCAAGAATAATTGAAGTCTTGTCTATCAAAGGACTATAATGCTTTCAGAATCAGTGAAAATAAATAGAATAACTTTGATAGACTTAAGAAGTCTGATCAACACAGTGACCAATCAAGATTCCAGAGGGCCAATGAGAAGAAATGCTTCCCCCCTCCTGGCAGACTGAGGATGGAATAAATATGCTGAATGAGGCACATTTTGGAGATGGCCAATGTGGGAATTTATTTTTGCTTCACCATGCATATGTTACCAGGGTTTTCTTTTTCTTGTTTTTCCCAGTGGGAGGAAAGGAAGGAAGTGGAAGGGAGAAAAAAAAACAAATGTTCCTTAATTGAAAAAAAAGAAATTTTAAAAATAATAAAATGAAAATAACTGATTTCTGTTTCACCATCCATCTAGCATTCAGCCCTTGATGGTGTGACTCTACCCCAAAATATCATATAAATGCTCTAGGGGATGACCACAACTCTTTAACTCAATCAGCTTAAAGCACTGGGGAGTTGAGGAGGAGACTTTGGCATGCCAGACCTAATCGCTTCTCAGAGCACTTTAGCCAATAATGATAATAATAATGCCAACACCTCGTCTTCATTTAATATTGTATGGTCGCACACATGTTAAAACCAGTGGAAATGTGCGTTGGCTATGGGGGGTGAAGGGGGTGAAGGGGAAAGTAAAAACATGAATCATGTAAAACAATAAATTAATTTTAAAAAAATATTGTATGGTCACAAAGCTCTGTCTAATACAGCCTCTCTCATCTGATACTCATAATTTCCTGGAGAGGTTGTCATGTTCAGTGGTAGACTCACAGAAGCAAAGCCCTTTGCCCAAGGTGACCCAGTTTGTCAGTACCAGGGATGGGATGCACAATCAGATCCTCTAAGGGCAAAACCAGCACAATTCCCTCTGCCTCAAGAATCCAGACTTCCAGCTGAAGCCTGGGCCTCAAAGTGCATCACTTGGTTCACCGGAATCCTTGTATAAGCTAGGGGAAGAAAGGCAAAGCATTTCATTTTCTCACTTAATCCTCTAGAGTCCATGCCATAAAAAAGATATTGAAGGAGTTGGACGAGTTTCGCTTGGAAAACAGAAGATTGGGGACAGAGGGAGAGATGACAGCCCTCAGCAAGCATTTGAAGAGTCGTCGCTGAAGAGGGATCCAACTTGTTTTGCTTGACCCCAGAGGCAGAACAAGGAACAAATAGGGAAATTGCAGATTCAGGTTTCAACTCACTGTTGAAAATATTGTTCAACTCACAATGAAGGCAAGCCAGATGCCTGAAGCAACAAGATACCCCAAGGGAGTGAAGCAAATGTGTGCTAGGAGAGCAGACTACCACCACCTGGACCTTAATCGCTGCTCAGATTCCAATAGAGCTAGCCCAGAACCCTGAACCCAAGAACTCTGAGAAGAGGGAACCTTCCAGTCTAGCCATGGAGCCATTATTCAGGAAAATGAACCCTGTGGCAGAGGCCAGGCAGCCTAGCCAAAGGATCAGGACATCCTGAGAGAGGAGTAGGAGGCAGCAGCGGAGCCTATGCTATTCAAATCACCACCATCACTTTGGCCACCATGTCCTCTTAGACCCTAGAAGAGGAAGTCCAGAACCCTGAACCCAATAGGGAATTTGGGAATATCTAAATTTCTAGCCCACGACCCTAAGCATCATCCTGAGAAGCAGCCCCTGTGGAGATGCAGTGTGGGGACTGACTGCTCTGATAGGAACCTTAGCCACTGGCTACTAAAGACCCAGAAAAAAAGAATCATTCCCTCCAAAGTCCTCGGCACTCTCAGATGGTTCGAAAATCAGAAAGTGATTTTATCAGGAACAAGATTTCATATGTGGACAGGATATGAAAGAAAAGCCTAACCATCTGCTTTGCTGCTGTATCCTGAGGACTCGAGGACCATTCTGTCTGGATTGCAGCTGAACCTTCCCTGTGTGTTGTCTTTTCCATTTGAATATGAGCTCCTGGAGAGAAGGAACTGGTTTACTTTTTTCTTGGTATGCTCAAGGCTTAGGATAGTGTTTTGTACATTGCCTTAAGCACTTAATAAATGCTTTATTTGTTCATTCTATGTAAGGGGGGAAATCCTTAATAATTAATTATATCAGGAGCAGCTAGATAGAGACAGGCCTGGGGAAGTCCTGGGTTCAAATCTTACCTCAGACACTTCCTTGCTGTGGGACCCTGGGCAGATCACTTAACCCCCATTGCCTACCTTCATTCTCTTCTGCCTTAGAACTAATAGGCAGTGATCCTAAGATAGAAGGGAAGGGTTTAAAAAAGAAGAATTAATGATGTCCAAAGATTGATTTGCTGCCCTCATGAGGTGACCAGGGGTCTTCCACCAAAGACAGGATGATAGTTTTCTGGAGGGAAATTTTGTTCAGGGACAGTTTGAACTAAATGGATCTTTTGGGGGGCAGCTTCTGGTATTAGAATCCTATTCCTTCTATTCTGAGAAGCCTATCCACTTTCCAAGCTTAGATCCATTTATGCCATGAGTTTGTTAGAAGCTTGATGGATGCAACAACATCCTTCCCACTCCTTCCCTTCCACAATTCCTCCCTACCTCCTTCCCTCCCTCCCCCTGCTAAGTAAAAAAGACCCAGGGTTCTCTGTAGCTAGCTCCAGCCACAAAATCAGGGATGAGTCTGGGAAGGATGGCTCTGTCCATGGTCTGAGAGGCCCAGAGCACTCACTGCCTTTGAGAAAAACACAATGATGGAGCTCTGCAGGCCAACACCAGGCGATGCATGTCAGTTATGTGAACCTTCAACTGGGACAGTAAATAATCACTGAAAAATGCATTTAGGGGATGAGTGGAGAGGCTTAGGTCAATGTGGCTTAGGATAGCTCTGTCAGTATCCTTTTTTAGTCCACTGAGTCATAAGATTACCAATCTGGGGCTAGAAAGAACCTTGGACATCCCCTCATACAGCATCCCATTCTCATTTTTCAGGTGAGGAAACTGAGGATGAATAGGGAGTGAAATGACTTTATCAAGGTCACACAGATGGTTAGTATTAGAAGTGGAATTTGACCCAATGTCTCCTTGCCACAAGCATGGCGATACTCTAGAGGTCAATAAATGATCCTTGCCCTTTCCTTCATTCCCATTTGCCATCTGCTATTGGTTGCCAAATCTTATCAATGCAAACTTGCCATAATGTCCCTCATTATACTCCTTCTCCTGCCCCACAGTTATGCACATGTCAACCTCCTCACCGGAGGGTAGGATGAGTTTGGTCTTTGCTTTCCATTGCCAGTGCACCCATCTCCCACTCCCCAAAGCTATGGCTTGTACAGTCTGGTGATTAATAAAATGCAGAATGAATGGATTTCAGTGAATCTCCTCCTGGCCTAAAAGTGGGCTCATGTCAACTCCTGGATCACCAGGTCTAATAAACTGATATCCGTACCGGTTCAAAATCCTCATAAAATGCACCCACAATACTAGTAAAAATATCAAATGTGTTGCCAGGCAAAATATTATGATATTACAGAATTGCTCATGTAGAACAAATGTGTATGCTTTTGAAATATAAGCTATAATAAAATATAATAAGATTTATTCTTAATATTTAAAAGTGGATGCAGCAGAAAAGTTATATTCCCATGGAACATCATATTTTCCCTTTTATTAACAATAAAAAAGCAATTGGTGAGTCTGCTTGCACATACCTACCTAGCCAAAGCCAAACCCAGATCCAGACGTGGCCTGGCGTGCTGCGACAGTGGCCATTCGTCAGGGGCCCCCTAGCTACAGCATCGCCACTCCTGGCAATTACCGTAAGAGCCCCCCACAGGGGCCATCATCATCTCCTTGACTCTGGGTCTCCAATCATCACTTCTAGATGGCACTCCGAGAATTACAACCCACAAAAAACCATCAGGGAGCGAGGCCAATAAACAATGATAACCGAATCACACTACAATATCACTGCGGCCATCGAGACAAAGCCAGGTATTAAAATTAACAGGTGCAGCTAGAGCAGCCTGGTGGCTTGTCCCCAGAAAAGAGAAGGGACATTATTGCAGTGACTGCCCCCTCCTCGGATCATGGGAAATAAAAGTGAAGGATGATCCGCAGCAGCAGCAAAAGTAGGCAGCCAACTGGAAAGAAATAAAAGGCATATTGAACACCAGAGACTTGAATTAGGGAAGATTAGCAAAAATTAATTCTGCCTTGCTGTCTTAGGAATAGAAAGCCCATGGATATGGGCAGGGGGAGAGATTTAAGAAATATAAAAGTAATCAGAAGCTGGAATTGTAGAATGTCAAAACTGGAAAAGGCCTTGGAGATCATTGGGGACGACCCCTTCATTTTACAGATGATGCCACTGAAGGGACAAAGCTGGACCAAGGTCACACAACTAAGACAGGCCTGGGCTGGCTCTACAACTGCAGCTGAGTCCTTCTCTAGTCAGGCATCTTTCTCCTATAATTTGGAGCCTCCACAAAAATTATATTCAAGGAAAGAAATGAGAGACAGTAGCCTGAAATAGCATAAAGTCCACCAATGTGGCTTAAGTGATGCCTGATCTACTGATGATCATTGAGAGAAGATTTGAGCTGGTGGGAGAAGATTTAAAGACAAAACGCACAATATACTGAGTCCTAGCCCCCACTTTGTTTCTGCCATGGTGGGCACCTGCCTGCCATCTTACAAATGCAGAGCTCTGGTCAAGGCAGAACCAGGCAAGTGCCTGGAGATGAATCTGTGTGTCTTCTCATCACTGTGGGAGAGACAGCACTTCAAGACACAAGCCCTTTGGCCATGTCATCTTCATCTATACAGAGGAGGCCACATAGAATTCTAAGGATAACCCAAGCGGTTAGGGCGGCCAAAGCCCTTATTATCGAATGTCCCACTCGACTCTCAGTTTTTAGGGCTCTGTGCATGATTCTGAGACTCCGGGAACTGCCCCATGAGGAAAGTCCCCAGTGAGAGGCCTTTTTATTTTCTACCAAGAAATATAATGAGTGACTCGACTACCAGATGCAAAGCATTTCATCAGATCCCCAGTACCTACAAAGTCCAGCATTCTCATGTTCTATTTTCAAAGAACCTTCCTAGAACAGAATCCTAATTCAATATCTGTCTGGTATATGCTCTACGGAGCTTTGGGGGCCCAAATTTCAGCCTTCTTTCACTCTACTAATGCTGCAAATTCACATTCATGGTTGGCTGCTGTTTCAGCGGATGGGGCAGAGACAAAGTTCCACAGAGTATGTGCCACTGATTATACTAAAATTACATAAGTATATACAGACTATTCCACTAGACAACTTCTCTTATTCCAGTTTACGAAGGAATAGGACATAGGACAGTTGTTCCGAAACAGTCTTTTCTTCCCAGTGATTTCCCAAAGCCAGTTGTGGAAGATTGGTGGAGACAGATGGTCATCTGGTCCTGGATTGCTGATGCTAACTGCCTCTTGAACTTTGGGGAGGTCATTCTGCAGCTTGGGGCACAGCTTCATTACCTGCAAATTTCTATTTCTAATGTTGCTAATGTTATCTAAGTGGAACCCAAGACTAAAGATCTATAATTCTGTCCATAAGTAATTCCCTATTTTAAGAATAGCAGTCTAGGATCAGAATCTTACTTTTTTTATATCAGTAAAAGCATCCTCCTTGATTCTTGGAATTCCTCCAATCAGATTTATGTCCTCTGGATGCCTGTAGAGCACTAACGATCTTTAACTAAGACCATGGCCAGGCCTTCAGAACATTATGAAGTTGTCAAAGTCGGCCTTCAGTTCTCCTACTCCCTTTACCCCAGTGGTTCTACCTCGCAAACACATGCATATTTCTATACGCTTCTGCTGCTCAGAAACATCCACTATGAGTTCTTCTCTTCCTACAAAGTGATATGGCTACCAAAAGAGTTCACTGCATCTCAGGTTGAACTGAGAAGGCAGAGTGTCCAAATAAAATGCTGCTGTACATCGCCTTGGTCAGGTCACATGTATCTGAAGTATGTGTCTATCGCACACAGTTCCACATAGCTACATCCAAATATTAGGGAGGATAAGCAAGAGATTAGTGAGAGGACAATGAGAATAGGGGAAAGGAAAGAAAAGGTATTTATTAAGTGTCTATTATGTACCTGGCATTGTGCTAAATACTTAGCAAATGTTACCTCATGATAAATGGTGGAAGGCCTTGAGTCCATGCTGCTGAGGACTGTTGAAGACACTGGAAACATTTAGCCTGGAGGAGAGAAGATTCAAGAACATGAAAGTTGCTTCTGCAAGTATCTGACAGGTCTCCATGTGGGAAAGATAGTGTTTGTTCTGCTTGACCCCGGAGAACAGAACCAGAAACCATGGATAGAAGTTCCAAAGAAGTATATCAAGAAAATTTCCCAACAATCAGAGAAATGGGTGACCTTGATAAGTCAAACCTCCCAATGGAAATCTGTAGTCTGAGAGTCCAAGACCATCTAATCAATCATGATGTAGGGAAATTATTTTTCTAATGTGTGTAGGACTAGAAGGATGTTGGTCTCTTCTAACTCTACAATCATGTGTTTCAGGGGTTCGGGTGATGGGATAAAATTCCTCTGAAATTTTTGAATTATTTAAAGACATTAATTTGGTGCTCTGGGTCTGTATAACCAAATGAGGTGGTTTAGGGAGGGGAAGAAACTATCACTGAGCATCACGGAATTAGATCTCTCTGAGCGACACTGGCCTCGGTTAGCCCATGCTCTTAAAGGACCATCACATAAATGGCTACTGGGGATCATTTACCAGATAAAAGTCAATGTCACTTGGAAGTAGGATTGGTCTTGTCCTGGTTGGCCCCAGAAAGCTGAACGAGGAACAGTGTGGGAAAGTTATGGAAAAAAGTGGGTTCTAATGCCACAAAAGGAAGAAAATCCGAACTGGAGCTATTTAAAAGCAGATGAGAGAGGAAGTCATGAGTTCCCTGTTCCTGGACATCTTCATGAGAATGCTATATGGCTCTCTGTCATCAGTGTTCCCAAAAGGATTTCTGTGCAGGTCCAAGATAGACTCTCTGACTCCTGCAGTCTCCCCTAGTTGTGGGAATGAACCCATATTGCAACTCTCATGGTTTCTATCTCCCCCAGAGCAAGATCTGGAGCCCCTCATCTCAGCAGATGGTGGCTTTCTCTCTTTCAAAAGTTAGAGAAAGACATATGAAGGAGAAGGCTACCAGGAACCCCTCAGCCCCTCTCCAGCATGAGAAAGACACTGAGCGTGCCTGTCATCCACCTTCACGTTCTTCCCTGCATAGGATTCTCCAGACTGACTCTCTGAGGGTCAGATCAGGAGTCAGAACTCTGTGGAAGGTGCCGCAAAGCTGGTGCTATTTTGACAGTTTGGAATTTCTTGCCCCTTCTCTGAGTCCCTTTTGAAAGCTTCTTTAGAAAAGGACTTCTTGGACAGTGTATGCTCGGTTTTGTTCTCTGCTAGGCTATTCCAGTCTGGTCTATTCTAGTCCACTGGCGTGCTTCCTGCTCCTACATGTAGGAGAAAAGAATCCTAGACTCAGAGCAGAAAACTGACATTGGAAGTCACCTAGCCCAACCCTTCACCTTACAATTGAGAACAATGAAGGCCAGTAACTTACTCCATACTAAAATGAATCAACCAGTATTTCTTATGTGCCAAGCACTGTGCTGGGTGATGGGAGATATCAAAGCTAAAAGGTGACAGTCTCTATTCCCAAAGAGATGATAGTCTATCAGAGAGACAAAAGAGGCAACATGGAGTAGTGAGCAGAATGCTGGGCTTGGATTCAGAAAGGCCTGGATTCAAATCCAACTTCGAATATTTATAAGATGCACAACCCTGAATAAGTCACCCTTTCTGGACCTCAGTTTCTTCCTCTGTAAAATGGAGGGTGTTGTACTGGATGTTCTCTCGTGTCACTTTCAGCTCCGAATCTATGACCCTCTGATCTCATGTACATCTTTAAGTATGTGCAAAATAAACATCAAATTAATATAAGGTTGTCATGGAGTAGGAAAGGAACATTGGCAGGATCAGGAACGGCTTTCTGTCGATGGAAGGGTTAGAAGAAAGAGAGGGATTCTATTATCAGAAGTGAGGAGGAAGTGTAGTCCAGACATGGGAGAAGACCAAGGCAAAGGCCCAGAGCTCTGCCCACTGCTTTTCCTCTCCCACTAGAGCAAATGTGTCCTGGTGGTTCCCAAGCAGTCCGCAGATCAAGTGGCCCATCCACCATCCAGCCTCGTGACTGATTGTGCCAGCCAAGGACTCTTCAGCTGCCTGTAGCTGGTGGGCTTCTCTGGTGGGCTTCTTCATTCCTCAGGCATCCCTGCTGCTCGTTCTTGGCTGCTCAATTTATTCCATTCTAAAGATTTCACCATCCAGGGCATTTTCTCAAATTCAATCAAATTGCCCAATGATATACTGAATGGTATTTGTGGTCCGCTGGGGAGTGATCGTGGCAGCTCCAGAGTGTTATGAAGCTTTCAGCCAGTCAGGGTAAGAGGGGAAACAGGCAATTAAAAACGCTCCCTCTTTGGAAGGCGGACCTCACTGATATTAGCAGAAGCCCATTCGAGGAGGGTTTAGTTCAATGGTAGCTCAAAATGAGGTCCTTGGAGGGGCTTCCAGAATGGTAATGCGTGCTCCATGAGGGGCCTGCTGGAGAGCTGTGGAGCTCAGTGCCCTTCAGCACAATGTCGGGAAATCGCATGCATATTTAGCAGGGAGCTCTGAGAAGAGCCATCTCCAGTCTCTTAAAACCTAATATTAGCCCGTATTTATAAGGCATCAACTTGGAGGCTCGAAGTTTGCCAGGTCCTACACACAGAGGATGCCATTTGAGCCTTTTACCATCCAGGGAGTGTGGAGAGGTCGCACGCGTATTATGAGCCCATGGGATAGATGAGGAAGCTGAGGGTGAGACGGGGGATGGGATTTCCCCAGAGTCATTAAGACAGTGAAGACAGTGTCCGAGGCTGCATATGGGCCAGATCTTCCTGACTAGACCCCAGTAGTCTATTCTCTATAGCACACTGTCTTCCTTATATTTTCTTAACAGTGGTCGTCCTCCCTGATAGGACTTCATTTTTCCATTCCAGATATCTTGCCATCTGCCCTCTACCCAGCTGCTTGCCAGCATCCCTCTACCCACCTGAAATAGCCCTTCATAATCTCTAGAGATCTTGAAAGGAAGAATTCATCTACAGGCTCTCTTCAGACCTCCACCCTGGGCCTGAGTGGTCCTAGTTGGTGTGTGCAAATTCAATGAGTTACACTCTTTCATATCACCCTCAAACCAAAAACCCCTCCTTTCCTGTACACCACGAGCATCTCACCATCTACTGCCAGGTGCTTGCTCCAAACACCTTCCTTCATACACACACACACACACACACACACACACACACACACACACACACATGCGCATGCACACATGCCTTTTCACCTCTCATCCTAGGAGTAAAAATCAAATCAAAATTATTATTGACCCTGGAAAGGATATGGCCGTTGATTGGCCTGTGGTTCAACCCATCCTCCCTATAATAGCCCTTTCCAGCTCACCACTCCCTTCTGCAGGATCTTTCCCTCCCCCAGGTAGAATGCAAGCTTTTTTAGATCTTTTCTTCCCCTATTAGAACGTAAGCTCTTTGAGGGGAAGGACGAGATCCCTTTTGTTTTCATACCTCCATGTCCAACTTGGGCTAGAAGGTGGAGAGGCTGCTGATCTGCATATGCAGGGCTCATCCTTACCAAGACTCAGGCAAACAACAAGCATTTTGTCAGGGCCTACAGGGAGTCAGGTCTTGTGCTAGACTCTGGGGAAACGAAGACAAAGTGAGATATTTCTCGCCCTCCGAGAGCATACATACACCTGGGAAGAGGACAGAATCAAGAGAATTATAGATTTTCTGCTCCATTTCTATATTATGTTTAATTCATCTGAAATAGCTGGTTGATTCTGGGTCATTGATGAGTGAATTAGCTATTGCTCCTGGTTTCTTGCTCTACCTATCTTAAGACAGTGGCATCACCCAAGCTTGGAAGATCTGGATGCAGGATAAGAATATGTGGGCAGGACAGGTAGGGAGATGGCTCAGTAGATAAGAGGACTGGAAACTGGGTCCAAATCTGACCTCAGAGACTTCCTAGCTGTGTGACCCTGGGCAAGTCACTTAACCCCAGATGCCTAGCCCTTACCAGTCTTCTGTCTTAGAACCAATAAGTAGTATTGGTTCTAAAATGGAAGCTAAGGTTTTTAATTTAAAAAAAAAAACATATGGGTCACACTTGGAGAAGGGCAAACTGGAGAGAGAACTTGGATTTTTCTTCAATCCATAGGATTTAGAGCTAGAAGGGACCATGAATATATTATCAGTTCAATCACTCACTTTACAAATGAGAAGTCTGAAGCCAAAGAAAGGAAGATACTTGTGTAAGGTTTAGGTAGCAGTTGTGGAGTTGGGATTCAAATACATATCTACTAACTCCAAATCATAGACTCTTCCTACTACCCTCCATATTCTGCCTCCCCTCATTTCCCTATTTCTAAATGTCTCCCCCCATTGATCTTCTCCTTCTGCTTTTATTGAACATGATGAGTAATGGTCAGGCATGGTCAAGTTTGAAGAAGGACAGGAGGAAGTCATTCAAGAATCGCCCCCTGTAGCACTTCCGCATTTGCACCAGAAAAAAGGAGAGAAGAAGCAGCCCATCTGAAACCTAACTTTCTGTGCGCTTCAGCTAGAGATGGAAATTCTTCTGATTTTTTTTTTTAGAAAAGAGGATGTTTTTTATTCTGAATTAAGCACCAGATTAAAAGGTCATATAGAAAAAAAGAAAAAGAAATTTGTATATGAGAATGAGAATCATTTATGTACAACTGACTTCTCTTATTTTTAATATACAAAGAATTCACCATTAAATTTTCAATATTGTGTTTTCGGACTCTTTCTGGCTTGCCTTCTAATCTCTTCTGTGCATTTTTTTTCAATACTTTAATGACCTTCTTGTCTTTTTCTTTCCTTTTTTATGGGTAATTACCCTATCCCTACCTCTTCCCACTGGGGAAAAAAGAAAATAAAGACAAAGCCCTTAAAATAAATATGTATAACGGATGAAGACAAATTCATTCATTGGCCATTTCCAAAGTACATATGACTCATTCCGTACCTCTCTGTCTACAGTTGGGTAGCAAAGTTCATCTGACATCCTCTTGAATTATGATTTGTCATTGCTATATTTTGTATTTGACAGACTCTGAGCTCCCAAACTCTGAGCATTTTCACTGGTCTCCCCCCATTTCTGTAATTCCCTTCTTCCTTGATTCCAGCTCTTGTTTTCTCTGGCTTCTTTTAAGTCTCAGTCAAATTCCCGCCTTCTGCAAGCTTTTCCTCTTCTGCCTTTAGTGCTGATGCTGTCTCTTTGTGGGTTATCTGCAGTTTATCCTATCTATATTTTATTTGTGCATAGTCACTTGTATGTTGTCTCCTTATTTTGAATTTGAGCCTCTGGAGGGTTGGGTTGCATTTTTGTCTTTCTTTGTCAGCCCAGCATTTAGCAAAGTGCCTGGCACATAATTAAAGTCTTTGAAGTCTATTTGTCTTCACAATGTTGTTAGGAGCTAAATAATTCTCCTGGTTCTGTTCCCTTCACTCTCCATCAGTTTACATAATTCTTCCCAAGTTTCTCTGATATGCCATCTTTCGCTATTTCCTATAGCATAATAGTATTCCATAGCATAAATGATAATGATGATACCCAGTATCTACCTAACATTTACTAGGTGCCGGGTGCTGTGCTAAACATTTCATAAAAATTATCTCATTTTGAATACATATTTACTGTAACTTTTTATCCATTTCCCAATTGATGAGCATCCTTTTAATTTCTATTTCTTTGCTACCACAGAAAGAGCTGCCATAATGATTTTTTATTATATAGCTTCATTTTTTTCTGTCTTTGATCTCTTGAGGGTATAAACGTAATAGTGGTATGGCTGGGTCAAAGAGTACATAGTTAAATAACTTTTGGAGCTTAGTCATATATTGCTTTCCAGAATAACTGGATCAGGGGCAGCTGGGTAGCTCAGTGGATTGAGAGTCAGGCCTAGAGACAGGAGGTCCTAGGTTCAAATCCAGCCTCAGGCACTTCCCAGCTGTGTGTCCCTGGGCAAGTCACTTGACCCCCATTGCCTACCCTTACCACTCTTCCACCAAGGAGCCAATACACAGAAGTTAAGGGTTTAAAAAAAAACCAAAAAAACAAAACAGAATAACTGGATCAATCTGTAGCTCCCTTAAGTATATAAATATGCCTGATTTCCTCTATCCCCTCCAGCAATTACCTTTTTTTTAATTTTGTCAATGTGATGGGTGTGCAGTAGAACCTTCCAGGTGCTTGCATTTGTATGAGTCTAATTATTAGTTACTTGGAGTGTTTTTTGATATGGTCATTGATAGTTTGCTCATATCCTATGACAATTCCCTTGCAACTTAACTTTAAAAACTTTACAAATTCAATCTAACTGACCAGCACTTTGTCCATCTTCTCCTCTGTAAATGCCCTAAGCCTATATCGCACAAGTATATAAATTAAGAGAATTCCTGGGGTCTCTGAGGTCCTTAGATATCATTAGATAGCAGTAGCCTGGGAGATAGAGATGCCAGATTTGATTTTGTAAGTCAGGACATGAAACTGCACTGAATAACCAATCCTATCTATTCAGCCAATGCCAGGAACAATTATACTCTCAGAACAATCTGGCGTGGAAGTCGTGAGTTGTCAGATCAAATTTTCCATTCCAGATCAAAGTGAAAGTTAGGACAAGACAGACTTTAAAAGCATTTCCTTTATAGGCATAGATTAACTTAAAACTACTTTATCAGGACAAGAATCTACTCCCACCAGGAAGAAAAATACAAATTAAATCTGTCCATGTGGGTGATTCATTTTTGAAAAATTTTTGCAGAATGACCTCTAGCCCAAATCTACCATTTCATCAGTTGTGTCTCCCTTCCTTGTGATACCAAATGGCCATGCCCAGGTATGGGCAAGTATCAATATCCATAAGCTCATCTGAATATTTTCATGAATCTCTACCAATCAATAAGCATTAATTAAATACCCACTACATGCTAGGCTTACTGTGGGCCCCAGGGATAGATGTACAAAGAAAGAACCAAGTCCTACTCCCAATGAACTTAAATTCTCCTAAGGAAACAACATTCACATACATGAATGCATTTTAATATAAGGCAGTGGGGAAGGGGTGGAGGGGGGATTAGATCAGGAAAGTCTTCATACAGAAGACCACTTCTTAAAGAACCACTTTGAACCACTTCTTAAAGAGATGTTGGAGCAAGAGGTGGCTCAGTGGATATATAGCCAGGCCTAAAGATGGGATGTCCTGGATTCAAATGTGATCTCAGACACTTCCTAGCTGTGTGATCCTGGGCAAGTGACTTAACCCCAACTGCCTAGCCCTTACCACTCTTTGCCTTAGAAAGAAGGAAGGAAGGAAGGAAGGAAGGAAAGAAAGAAAGAAAGAAAGAAAGAAAGAAAGAAAGAAAGAAAGAAAGAAAGAAAGAAAGAAAGAAAGAAAGAAAGAAAGAAAGAAAGAAAGAAAGG
>NC_058131.1:698195126-698237504 GCF_016433145.1 Gracilinanus agilis
GAAGGAAGGAAGGAAGGAAGGAAGGAAGGAAGGAAGGAAGGAAGGAAGGAAGGAAGGAAGGAAAAAGAGAAAAAAAGGAAGGGAGGAAGCAAGAAAGGAAGGAGGGAGGGAGGGAGGTAGGAAGGGAGGAAGACCATTCATCCAGGCATGATGAATATCAAGTTCAAAGGCCCAGTGATGGGCTTTGGAAGGTCATGAATCTGGAATAGTAAGAAGACCACTTTGGCTAGATCCCAGGCTATAGTGGAAGGAATAATGGCCAAAGAGACCAAAAAGACAGTTTGAAGTTAGCTTGTAGAGGACTTTAAGGGCTAAGCAGAGAGGAATAGTATAGATACTAGAAATTATTTACCTGTATTTTAGCAAAACTTTAAGTCTCATAATTTTCTCAAGGAAATGTGGAATCAGTACAGACTAAATGACAGAATATAACTGTGTATATTTGGGACTTGTTGAATGGCATTTTCAAACCAGCCATTGATAATTTAATGACAACTTAGAAAAAGATTTCCAGTTGGTGCCAAAGGAATTCCTTGTCTTATTAACCATCTTTTAATGATGACCCATATAATAGTGACTAGTCTGGCCCCTCACTGCCTGAAGGCCAAGTATGTTATGTTTCTCTTCTCTCTTGAAGTGCTCTGGTACACTTAAGGGGGTTTGGGAGGTGTCTAGTCTTTCTGTCATTGGCTCAAATCATCAAAAATTGGGTTTCCTCCACCTTGATTTTGGGGGTTTCTTGAACTCCAATTTCATTTAACCACTTAACAGCCAAATTGGCTTTTGCAAAGAGATATTTACTCCAAAAATATAACAAAAAGACAAACATACAAACATCCCCTCCACAACATGTAGGGGAATGAACCCCACTCTCAGTTTCTTGGTAGGGGAGAGAGATCAGGATCATAGTTCCTATCTCATATGATCTGACCAAGTTCAAAGACCAAACCCATTTCCCTAGACTTGAAGTCTAGAGTCCAAGGCCTCTAGTGTTTGTCCCAAGAGCTGAGAAGGACAATGGAAATAGACCAAAATGACTTCTACCTACAGTGTTCATTCAATCATTTTTCAGTCATCTGTGACTTTTCATGACCTCATTTGAGACTTTCTTGGCAAATATACTGGATTGGTTTATGACTTCCTTCTTCAGTTCATTTTATGGATGAGGAACTGGGGAAAATAGGGGTAAGTAATTTTCCCAGGGTCATATAGCTAATGTCTAAGGCTGGATTTGAACACAGTTCTTCCTGATTCCAGACCCAACACTTTATATACACTGTGCCACCTAGCTACCCACAAGGTAGAAGAACACAGAATGATTTCTCCCAGAAGAAGGTCTCTTGTCTCCCACCTGAGTGCTGCCATCTTAGGTGATCTGAACCTGTGCAAAGGCCAGTTACAATTATCCAAAGGTAAAGGTGGCATAACTACTCAATTTGGAAATCGCACAGAGCTAAGAGGTGGTGGTAGGGACGGTATCACACTCTGGAGAAGAGTTAACTTGAAAGAAGCCTGATATCAAAGGGCTGGAGATGAAATTTAGTAACAATTTTTAGAATTGGGATGAATTGTTGCCAAACATTTGAGTTCAGCCTTCACAAATACATCATCTTTGGGTTGTGGGTTCACACTCTAAACTTGAAGGAACCTGGAAGGCAAATCAAGTTCAAATCCCTAAGTAAAAAGATGAGAAAACTGTACCCAGGATGGGTGAAATTATTTACCAAAGGTCACACTGGGAGTTGGGGACCAAAGCAGGACATGAACCCAGACTCCAAAGCCAGGAGGCATGGCTATGCAATAGGAGGTGCTGACTCACTTGCAATCTTCAAGCAGAAGTCAAATGATCACCTATTTGGGATGCCATAAGGAACAGGTTTTTTCAGATGGGTATTCAAATAGATGACAGCTCAGTTCCCTTCCAACTAGGAGACTCCATGATTCCCTAAAGCAATCATTCTGGTTACATCTTATGAATATTCTCCAACTCACCCCTTCCTTTTTTTTTTTAAACCCTTGTACTTCGGTGTATTGTCTCATAGGTGGAAGATTGGTAAGGGTCGGCAATGAGGGTCAAGGGACTTGCCCAGGGTCACACAGCTGGGAAGTGGCTGAGGCCGGGTTTGAACCTAGGACCTCCTGTCTCTAGGCCTTGACTCTCACTCCACTGAGCTACCCAGCTGCCCCTTCACCCCTTCCTTTTTAAAAGCTGGGAGAACACAGTACCCCAAAGAGCAGGCGAGAATGTGACTATCATCTTCTACCATGTCCCCAGGCTCCTCTAAATCCTGCCTAAAATCTCATTATCTTTCTTAGTTGCAATGACTCAAAGGAAGCTTATGGGTTCACTAAGACCACCAGATCTAGAACAACACAAACTTGATCAGTCATTTAAACAGATAGAAATAAAAAAATGAATAAAAATAATTTTTAATATATGAATGAATGAATAAAGAAAAATCAGTGAATGAATAAATAAAATGGATGAATGAATAAATAGATTAATAAATGAATAAATCAATAGATGAGTGAATGAATAAATAATAAAGTCAACTGTTGTTTAAATCATCAAGTCAGTGAAAGCAATCAAATCAATAGGCACAGGCAAATATAAGCATGATGCATGTGCTGATAACACAAAACAAAATGGACCATTTTCATGAATGCAAAGAATAGTTCCAAACAAAGGTTCTCTGAAGCTCAGGAACAAAGAGAACACTTCTGTTTGGGGAAACTGGTAGAACTTTATGTAAGAAGAGACAATGGATTAGGTTCTTGAAAATGAGGAGGATTTTAGTAGGAAGCTTTGGGGTACAGAGAACATTCACATCATGGCAAATGGTATGAACTAAGAAATGAAGTTGGAAAGAGAGGGAATGGATTTGGATAACAATGAACAGGATAGCTTAGCAGGACTTTGGGGTATTAGGAAGTGGATTAGTAAATAGAGTAGGGATTAGTAAATGGAATAAGCCTTGAAAAAGGCGAAGGAGCATGTAGGTGCCACAGTGGATAGAGCACCAGGCCTGGAGTTCAATGCACCTGGGTTCAAATCTGACCTCAGACACTTCTTAGCTATGTGATCCTGGATGAGTCATTTAACCATAATTCCCTAAGTTATACTGCCCTTCTGTCTTAGAATTAATACTAAGACAAAAGGTATGGGTTTAAAAAAAGAAGAGAAGAAGAAAGCGAAGCCAGGCCATAATGGGTTTTAAATGTCACTGATAAGAAGTTTGGACTTTATTCAGGAGACAACAGGGAACCAGGGAGAACTTTTGAACATGAAAATGACAATCAGTGCTATGGAGTAAAATTGTGTTATTCTCCAATGGTTTTCTAGGCCTAGAGCTGAAAGGAATCTAAGAGGCCAACAAATGGAACCGCTTTATTTTACACAGAAGGACACTGAGGTCCAAAGAACTTCTGACTTGCATAGGATCACCCGGCTGTTCAAAGGGCAGGGCCAGGATTCTAAACAGCTTCCTGAGACCCCAAAGACACACTTTCCATTGCCCAATCCAATCACTTTC
This sequence comes from Gracilinanus agilis, assembly GCF_016433145.1. Classification (NCBI taxonomy): domain Eukaryota; kingdom Metazoa; phylum Chordata; class Mammalia; order Didelphimorphia; family Didelphidae; genus Gracilinanus; species Gracilinanus agilis. Next base: position 698,198,660 of record NC_058131.1, read on the forward strand.
TATAGGAGGAAAGCTACTTGCTTAAAGTCCCACCGCTTTGGACATCAGCCCAGGCTCTCTGACTCCAAACTGAGGGTTCTTCCCACAAGATCACAGAGTAGAATGTGTGCTATGTGGAGACAGAAGGCTTGGACCTAAGACCTGGCCCCTCCACTCATTAGCCCTGGCCTGAGAAGTCCAGCCTCACTTTCTTTGTCTGCAGAATGGCAATCATAACACTTGCACCATCATCTTCACAGAAATGTCACCATGATCAAACCAGGCTAAACCTCCTGGGATCATGATGATTGCTTAACATCCGCTCCTGCCCTGCAGATCCCACCTCAGCCTCCCCATCCCCAGCCACTTCTCAAGCACAGCCACAGCTCCACTCCCATCACTCCCTTGGTCAAAAAACCTACCCTAGTTCTCCATTGCCCATGGAATAAAGTACATTGGTCTGGCACTCAAGGCCCTCCCTATCCACCCTCACACCCACACCCTTTTCTGTCAAATACTCTGCAAGCACACTGAACTAAATGGTTCACGGTGGCCTCCATGCCATCCTCTGGGCTTGGAATGAGCCCCCGCCCCCACTCCAACACCTCTAAGGGAAATCCTGCATATCTTTAAGAACTCACAACCAAAGCCAACTCTTAATAGTTTTTTTTTTCTTTTTAACCCCTACCTTCCACTCTCGAGTCAATACTAACTATTGGTTCCAAGGCAGAAGAGCAGTAAGGGCCAGCTAGGCAATGGGGGTTAAGTGACTTGTCCAAGGTCACATAGCTAGGAAGTGTCTGAGACCAGATTTGGACCCAGAACGTCTTTCTCCAAGCCTGACTCTCTATTCACTGAGCCACCTAACTGCCACTCATGTATGCAGCTCTGTTAGTACCTTCTTGCTGGAAGTGAGTTTATTTGCCTTGAATGTCTCATTATAATAGTAGTAATTAATAATAATAATGTTTACATAGTGCTTTAAGATTTGCAAAGTACTTTTAAAATGGGATTTCATTTTATCCCTACAACCCTGGGAGGAGGGTACTGTTATGATCCCCATGTTTTCAGTTAAGGAAACTGAGGCAGATAGAGGTTGCGATTAGTGCAGTGTCACATAGCAAGCAAGCATCCCAGGCAGAATTCGCAGCCGGGTCTTCCAGTCTCTGAGTCCTGGACTCTGTCCCACGAGATAGAGCCTCCACCACCATCATCATCATCGTCAATCATCAAATTTATTTGTAGGTCTCCCGTGCATTGATGCAAACATTCTCTTGTGTTCTAGCATTTCAAACTTAGTTCATCTCCCCCCAAAACTGCTTTCTTTAAGGCAACATTTTGATCATCTTTCCATCACCTGAAGCCTGGTACAGTGGCTTCCATATACAAGAGTCTTGATAAAAGTGGCTTATGATTGTTCAGTTCACTCCATTAAGTTGGCATCTACCATGTGTCGGATCCTAGAGATACAAAGCCCAAAAGGAAACAGACCCTACCTATAGAAAGGTCGTATTCATTAACTAGACCTCCGATGTGCCAAGGTGGGCATTGGGATCTCCTAGTGAGGCCTGGGCTCTCTTAGCCTATACCAGACAACCGAAAGCCCAGGAAGGAGCAAGACATCAGGAATGGCTTCAAACACCAGCCTGAGCCCATTTGGTTATGGACCTCAAGGAGCTCAGACGGGGACTCAACAAGAAGGTTACACCCCCACTGGTGCTTTGGGTTTTTTTTTTCAATAACTCATAAAAGCTAATGGCTCTGGGCAACTGGGTAGCTCAGTGGAGTGAGAGTCAGGCTTAGAGACAGGAGGTCCTAGGTTCAAACCCGGCCTCAGCCACTTCTCAGCTGTGTGACCCTGGGCAAGTCACTTGACCCCCATTGCCCACCCTTACCAATCTTCCACCTATGAGACAATACACCGAAGTACAAGGGTTAAAAAAAATAAAGCTGATGGCTCAGGGGAGGGGAGAAGTGGAGAGGAGGCAAGAAAATCTGCATTAATGGAAACAAGTACCAGACTAAGGAAGTGCTAGATCCTTGAAATATCCGGACATTTATCACTGTTATTGTTACCTGCTGATAATAATGGCTGATGTCCCTCCCAGCCATGGTAGGTAGCAATTTGGAACCAGGGGAGGAAAGGGACTTGATTGTCCACTTGCTCTTGTCCCAGAGATTCTTTTCCCTTGGGGCATGTGCCCTAGGGTCAATGGCAAGGATTCCATCGGGCAAAATTAAAGGAGGGGGTGTGGTGCAGAGGACATCCTGCCAGGGAACTCACTCACTCACCTCATGGTCAGTCACAAGAAATAAGGTGCAAAGAATTGACAGCAGAATGTCTTAGTTACAAAGAGCTAGAAACACAGTTGGCAGCCATCAATCTGGGAATGGCTAAATGGGCTGCAACATGTAAAGGCAATGAAATACTGTTGTTTAGGAAGTAACACTGAGGAGGCAGCCAGGTAGCTCACTGTGTAGTGAAGCTTCGCACCTGGGGCTAGGAATGCCTGAGTTCAACTTTACCCTTGGACATGATACTAGCTGTGTGACCCTGAGGAAGTCAAGTCACTTCACCTCTGCCTTAATCCACTGGAAAAGGAAATGGAAAACCATTCCAGTGTCTTTGCCAAGAACACGCACGTGGACAGGACTGGGGTGCTATGGTCTACGGAGTGACAGAGTAGAAGGGTCAGCCATGACTGCGTGACTGAGCAGCAACAAGAGCCAGAGAAGAATTCAAAGACCAGAGAAGATAAAAATATGAGGGAGTCACAAGCAAATTAAGGAGAATCTAGAAAACCACATACACAATCATAAAGGCAATGGACTGGGAAATGGTGGTGACTGATGTAAAGACAAAAGATATCAATTAAAATACTTAAAAAGCCCAAAATGACATTCAGTTTGAGCCTCCTAAAGCCTGAACAAAGGCAGGGAATTAAAATCTTTACGGAAGGAACAGCAGCGTGGATTTCCTCCTCTTCTTCTTCATCTTCATTCATAGATTTTCCCAAGTTTGGCCCAGTTTGTATCTTCCTTGAGTCTCTTCGATTATCTCTTTGGAAAGTTTGCTCCAAAAAGTCAGCCCTCCTTGAACCAGAGAAACATCATAAAAAACCAGACGCTTTTCCCTCTCCAAAGTCTATCTATTTTCTCTTGGGCTCACTTTGTCCTCTGTTTTGGCTCTTGCATTTGCTATCCTGAGAAAAATTGATATTTCATGTCTACAGTGAGGGTCATAAAGCAGCCTAAGAGAAGCTAAGGGGAAAAAATACAGTCTGTGTGATTGAACCCTAAAGGACCCTTATTACAGTAACTGGGAAAGAGACATGGAGCTTTTCTGACATGAACATAAGAATCTCACATTGACATTGTCAAAATGGCTTATTTTTTCCCTCATGGGCCACCCATCAGGGGGTTTTATGTTCTCCTATAAGAAATAACCTAGCCATGTTCCAGAGAGTGTCTGGTGCTTGGTTTGAAAATTTCTTTATATAGAAAACCTTGACATGTTTCCTGAATGTCACTGCACAGCCATAGCTCTGTAAGAGGCTGGGATGTCATTCTGGGAACAACACACAGCCCTGAGTTATGGCGAGTGAACTAGCAGGAGACGGGGCCTGTGCTTGGGGATTTGTGGTTCCCAGAGATCAGAGATGTGGCCATGCCCAAGGCTACTCTGCACAGCCCGCTTGATAACTCACAAACCAACAAGGGTCCTGAGGAACAGGCGCAAATTTAGGGTAAGCTGAACAGAGGCCTACTTGGGCAGAATTCTGTGTAAACTGTCAGAAGTGGTCACCACAGCTGGTGACTTTATTTAAATCTTTCTCTCCATTATAGAGAGGGTTCAGCTGGAGGGGGGATAAGTATTATAATTCTGGAGTTCAAACAAAAGGCATCAAAAAATGAGAGACACAAAGAAAGAAAGAGAGACATCTCTCAGGAACCTCTTCTCCTCCAAGGTTCATTCAATCTATAGTTTTCAGTCAATCTCTCTCTTCCGGTGGCTATTGTCACCGACCTCCAGGACTCTTTTTCAGCACTCGCTGAAATCAGTACCTGGTTCTTCTCATCTCCTGCCTCCCTACTAGGAGACATCGATACCCATACTGGTACTCCTGCAAAAACTCTAACCTCCTCATTCCTCACCTCCTTTCTAATGACCTTCTCCGCTACCCTCCTGAGCCCCACACAAAGATGGCCGTAGCCTGGATCTCACCAGCTCAGAAGTCTTCCACTTGCATGTAAATCAAGCCTGAAATGCCTTCAGCTGATGGGATTCTTTGTATTATTCCAGCACTCGCTGTGTATTGCAACACCCCATCGTGTTCTTTTTCCTCAATGTGATCACTGACACACTGACTCTTCTCCCTTCACCAGACAGACCCCCTGGGGAGCCAGATCAACTATATCCTGTCCTCTTTTCTCAAGTTCCCTTGGTCTCTCCGCTAAGATGACTTTGTGTTATTCACTCTATCTGCCAATTCATTCTCATGCATATACTACTGAACAAAGCTGGAGAAAAAGACAAAAATACGCAAACTGGACTTCCTACAAATTGGTTGTCTGATGTTGACTAGGCCCTCACTACTGTAAGGCAATCCTTTCACCTCTCTAATAACTCACTATCTCACTCATCCATCATAGCAGCTTTTCTAAATCTTTTCCTCAAACCTTCTATGGCTCCATCTCCCCCTACTCTCCCAAGAGAGAACTATTCCTAATATTTTACTGTAAAACTGAGGCCATTCACTAAGATCTTCCTTCCTTCTCATCTCACATCACTCAAATGCCTATCTCCTCCTACCTCCCTCTCAGAAATGAAGAAGTGGCCCTTCTCCTTTCACACATGATCCCATTTCATTGTGTCTCCCCTAAAAATTGCTCCTATCACTTTTCTTCCATGTCTCTTGTTGACTGGCTCCTTCCCTACTGCCTACAAGCATACCCAGATCACCCCTATGCTCGAAATACCTCTCTGTTTCCTTTTATCTAGGGTTATGCTGAGAAATGTCTAACCATTGACTCTCTGGAAAAATGCAACATACTTTTATTAACTTGCATTTTTAACATTTTCAACAAAATAATAAATCAAGTCCTGGTTGATAACATTTGCTGATTTCCAAGGCATAAATGCTCACAATGAAAACTGAACAATTATCCCTCACGAGCCAGTATAAAATGCCACCAGTATATTCAATGATCAACTGTGATAGACTTAGCTACGACCAGCAATACAATAATCCAAGACAATTCTGAGGAAATGAAAACAAAGAATGCTCTCCACCTCCAGAAAAAGAACTGATGGAATCAGAATGAAGATGAAAGTAGACTTTGTCAATTCTTTATTTGGGTTTATGTTTTGGGGATTTGGTTTTATAAGATCATTTACAAAAATGAACAACATGGATATATGTTTTGCATGATAATGCATGTATAACCTGGTGGAATAGCCTGCCAGCACTGGGAGGGGGAAAGAAAGGAAGGGAGGGAGAAGATAAGTTCAATAATATAACTTAGGAAAACTTGTGTGGAAACTTGTTATTGCGTGTAATTGGTTTAAAAATATATGAATAAATAAAAATATAAAAATACAAATAAGGCTGTTTTAATCCTTGATAATCTTAGTATCTTCCTTCTGTTAATAATCTCTAATTTATCCTGTCTGTATATCATTTGTCCATGACTTTTTTCATATTATCTCCTCCACTAGACTTGGAATTCCTTGAGAACAGGCACTTTTTTAATTTTAAATTTATTTATTACACTAAAATACCCAATTAACTCTGTCCATCCACTCCTTCCATGAGAGAAGGCATCATTTGAATAAATGTGTGTGTGTCTTACTTATTTCTATTTCTCAGTTCTTTCTGTGGAAGTAGACATACAAAATCATTCTTCAAATAATATTTCTATTGCTGTATAGAATGTTCTCTTGGCTCTACTCATTTCACTTTTCATAATTTCATGTAGGTCTTTCCATGATTTTTTCCAAAATTAGCATTACAGTGCAATAGTATTCCATCGTAATCATATGCCACAACTCGTTTAGCCTTTCCCCAATTGATAGGCATCCCTCCTATTTCCAGTTCATTGCCACCACAAAGAGAGCTGCTAGAAACATTTTAGAATATAGGTTATTTTCTTTTTGCCCTGATCACCTAAGGAAGTAAAATTGCTGGGTCAAAAGGTGTACACCATTTTCTAACTCCTTGAGCATAATTCCAAATTGCTTTCCAAAATGGTTGGACCAGTTAATAGTTCTACAGCAGTTTATCCATGTCCCCATTTTTTCATATCTCCCTCCAACATTTGTCCTTTTGTCCTTTTACCCAATCTGATAGACACAAGATGTCTCTGAGTTGTTTTGCTTCATTTTTCTCTTATCAATAATGATTTCGACCATTTTTTCATATAGTTAGGGACAGAGTTTTTTCCCTTTCTCTGTATCTTCAGAATTTACTACAGTGTCTAGAACATAGTGGCTGTTGCCTTGTAATAAATGTCTGTTGCCTTGAATTGGAGGTGTCATCCAGCTCTATATCTTGGGATTGAATTGTGGCTCTGTTCTTTTCTAGGTCTGCAACTTTGGGCAACTTCTTTCTCCTTGAATGGCCTCAGTTGCATTCCTTATGAATCAGAGAGATTTTACAGAATGGTCTCTGATATCCCTTCTGCCTCCAATCCTAAAAGAGTCATAAGGCTTTTCATTATCCCAGCATGTGGCAACAAGAGGTCAATAAATCAATAAGTAAATTGATAAAGGTCTCAATCAAGTTTGAATGCACTGATAGAACCATAGCCACAATGTAACCCACAAATGCTCAGGAAGAGGACAAAGCAATGTTTAATTTATAAGCGGGGACAGGGGAGAGGCATAGTCTGTTTTGACCCACAGTAGGCACCAGTATCTTTAGGACCTTGGTCAGCAATTGTCCATCCAAGGTGATTCTGTTCTTTTCCCACTAGATGGCAGAGTTCTCTTTACAAATGAGTATCCTTGAGCAGCTAATAGGAAAGGATGTCAGAGGAGCATTCTCCTGCCCTTTCCAGCTCTGGTCCCACTCCCTTGTTGTTACGCTCAGGCCATCATGACCCTAAAAGGCTGAACGATGATTCATATGAAATAGGCAAGAACCGATGCTTTAAAACCCCCCTCTCCTGAGCTACTGCAAGAATTGTCATGGGATGTTGGTTCCTCATATTTTATGGGTTGCTTATATGAGTTGCAATCTGTATTATTGCAAGGAGCATCCAAATAGATGAGATTTCAGATACATTGGGATGTTTGCATGGTCCACATGACCTAACCCTATGGCTTGTTTCATCTCAGAAAAGCCCAGTGTAAAGGAAGGCAAACAATAAATAATTCATGCCAGCTTTTCTCAAACCTGGACTCTTCCCGATTCTGGACAGGTCTCATGATTCAAAACTAAAATTCATTTTAGAGTTGTAAGTCTTTGATGGAAGAATGGTCACTGCAAGTGAAATATGCTTAGGGAATTGGGTAAATGGCAGAGCCAAATAGCTGCAAGTGGATTTTATGCTATTAATTTTTAAAGAAATAATAAACAAAGATTTTTTAATGTCTTTCATCGAAGATACTGGCTTGTGTTGAATTATAATGAATAAATGAATCTATTTTGTTAACTGAACAGAAATAACCCCCCAAGACTAAGTCCTTGGGCCCTGTGCAAAATCAGACATGACTGAAAATGTAGTTAACTCTATTTACCATGGCCAGTCCTGCTGGCAACATGGTAATCTTCAGAAGGGTCTTCCTAGGAGCTGAGGAGTCTTTGAATCCCATTGCTTTGCTTCCATAACTCATTTTCTCATTCATTTCCCAATTCACATCCTCAGATATAAATATTAATCGGAATGATTCTTATCACAGAGTCCCTGAATTTCAGACTTGAAAGGACCTCAGGTTATATCATCCAACCAATATTGAATCAATGTGAGGTGACATTTAGGCTGTACTTCATGGTTTACAAAGCACTTTCCACTCCTTATTTCATATGGACATCACAATGATCCTGCAAGAGAGGCATTTCAGGTAGCATAGTTCCAATTTTGCAGATGAGGGAACTGGTGCTTGGAGAATTTAAGTGGTCTGTCCTTGATTATTCACACAGTAAGTATTTGAAGCAGGTTTGGAATCTTAGTCTTCCTAATGCCAGATTCCAAGCTTTTACTACTGCACCATGCTACCAGCCAGAAAAATAAAAACCTTTATAGCATGCCACAAAAAGGAAATTGAAATATATTTTGAAGATATTAAGTGAGGGAGAAGCCCACAAAGAGAGCCCATCCATTCAACTGGGCAAAGCAAGAGCACTGGGGTTAGAACAAGTAAAGAATATTGTGCATTTTTGTAGTATGCTTTATAATTTATGGAAAGACAACATAGTGAAGTAAAATTTGGTGGCGAGAAGAACTGACTTTCAGCCATGCTTTTAACACTTACTGGGTGACCCCAAGAAAGTCATTTAACCTCTCAGTAATCAAGGAAAATTAGAAAAGACAAACAAGAAAATATATAAGGTACAATAGAAGACAAAATTGTAAATCAACAAATGCACAAAGAAAGGCATAGCGTATGGCAAAAAATGAGGAGCGAGGATGTTAGTATAAAGTTGAAAGACAACAAATTTGGGGAAAACCTATGCTTTCTACCAGCTGATGCAACTCATATTTCAAGAAATAATGTGAACAGAAGGCCAAGAATATGAAGGGAATCAAACTGTATTACAAAGTGGTAATCATCAAAATAATCTGATATTGGCTAATAAGTAGAGTGGTGGGTCAGTGGAATAGGTTAGGTACACGATACCGAATAATAGATGACCATGGTAATTTGGTGGGTTTTTTAAGCCCTTGCTTTCAGTGTCACTTTCATGGCAGAAGAGTGGTAAGGGCTAAGCAATTGAGGTTGAATGACTTCCCCTGGGTTACACACAGCCAGCAAGTATCTGGGATCAGATTTGAACCCTGGTCTTCTCATCTCTAGGCTTCACTCTTGATCCACTGAGCCACCTACCTTCCTTTTAGTGTTTAAAAAAATCAAGATTTTGGGACAAGAACTTTGACAAAAACTGCTGGGAAAACTGAAAGTGGTGTGACAGAGACTGGGTTTAGATCAACAGCTCATGCTATATCCCAAGATAAGGTCAAAATGGGTATATGATTTAGACACAAAGGGTGATATTATAAACAAATTAATGAAGCATGGAATAATTTACCTGTCAGATCTATGGATAAGAATTTATGGCCAAATGAAAGGAGGGCACATCATAGGAAGCCATAAATTATTTAACTCCAATTGCCCAGCCCTTCCCACATTTCTGCCTTGGAATCAATACTTCTACTGATACTATAAGGGTTAAATTAAGCAGTTCAACAAAGTGAGGAGAGCAGTTTAATAAAAGCTTTGTTTAATCTAAGAAAGAAGTACAGCTAGAAAGATGGAAAAGAGGAAAGAGATTATTAACCTTATGCCCTATAAATATACTTAAAATTTCCTAAAACTACCTCCGTCTTCTCAGGACAGGTTCTTCTACCTAGCACATCAGGCCTACTCTACTCTACTCTACTCTATAAATTATTCACTAACTACCTAACTTCCTTCAATAACAGACAGCCACCACTCACTCACTCCTTCAATCAGTAGCCCTTTGCCTCAGAGACAGACCTGCTACTCTCTAGAGATCTCAGAGGCAAAAGACCTTCAACTGTCCGTGGCTATTTCCTTTCTCTCCTCACTGACCAACTGTCCCACTAACTTACTATCGGAGGGCCTGCTATTTCCTCTCCCCAGTTCTGGTCTCCCTGGTAATGGAATCTTCAGCTCTGGCTCACTAACTCCTGTCAGTTCTGATCTACTTAGAAATTCTAGTCTCTTAAGGAGACAGAGAGAGAAATTTTAAAAATCTCTTTAACAATGCTTAGACAGAAGGTAAAATAGGTAACTTTAACTTTAATTATATGAAATTAAAGTTTTTGGCTGAACAAAACCAATGCAATTAATATTAGATGGAAAGTAGAAATTTGGAGGGTGGAGAAATTTATAGCAAGTGTCTCTGACAGATCTATCATTTTTCAGATATATAGGGAAATGAATCAGATGTATAAGAATACCAATCATTCCCCAAATGATAAATGGTCAAGGGATCTGAACAGGCAGTTTTCAGAAATGGAAATCAAGATTATCTACACTCACATGAAAAAATGTTCTAAATCACTCATGATTAGAGAAATGCAAATTAAAACAATTCTGAGATGCCACCTCAAACCTATCAGATGGGCTAATACAACAGGAAAGGATAATGATTAATGCTGGAGGAGACGTGTAAAAATTGGGACACTAATGCATTTTTGGTGGATTTGTAAACTGATTCAGCCATTCTGAAGAGCAACTTGGAATTATGTCTACAGGACTCTAAAACTATTCATACTTTTTGATCCAGCAATACTACTACTATGTCTGTATCCCAGAGAGATTTTTAAAAGGGATTGGGGAGAGAAACCATTTGCACAAAAATGTTTAGAGCAGCTCTTGTTGTGGTGGCAAAAAAAATGGACAATGGGATGATGTACATTAATTGAGGAATGGCTGAGAAAATTGTAGTATATGATTATAATCAAACACTGTTAGGTTATAAGAAATAAGGAGCAGGATGATTTCAGAAAAACCTGGAAAGACATATATGCCCTAATGCAAAGTGAAGTGAGCAGAACCAAGAGAACATGGTACACAGTAACAGCAATATTGTATGATGAACAATTGTGAATGGCTTAGCTTTTCTCACCAAAACAATGATCCAAGACAATCCCCAAAGACATATGAAAAATGCCATCTACCTCTAAAGAAATAATTGATGGCATCTGAATATAGATTGAAATATATCATATTTCATCTTATTCATTTTGAGATTTTTTAATTATTATTCAAGTTCTCTTCCATAAATGGCTAATATGGAAAGACATTTTACATGATTACACATGTAAAATCTGTATTAGATTGTTTACCATCTCAGGAAGGGAAGAAGGGAGGGAGAAAATTTAAAACTCAAAATTTAAAAAAAAAGTTTTAAATTGTTTTTAGGAGTAGACGGTTCAATGGAGAGAGATAGGACTAGAACTGGGAAGACTTAGATTCAAATTTGGCCTCAGACACTTCCTAGCTGCACAAAAAAGTTTCTTAACACCAATTTCCTAGCCCTTACAACTATTCTGTCTTAGAACCAATACTTGTATCTATTCTAAGAGAAAAGGATAGGTTTTATTTATTTTTACATGTAATTAGGGGAAAATAAAATAAATTCTTGCTTAGCTTGAAAAAAATAATCTAGAGTGACAATCAGAAAATCATTGAATGTTTCCAAAAAACTCGGCCAAACCAAGAACCTGCATATTACATTTCAGGAAATCATTCAAGAACACCACCTAGAAATACTGGAATTCTAGCAACAAGCTCAGATCACTAGAATTAATCTATATGACTAAATCAGAGAGGAATCTGAAACTTAGCACACCTAGAAATGTAGTCATCAAACATCAGGGTAAAAGGAAGATTAGTGCAAACTATGAAGCAGAGGTGATTTCTATATTAACAAATACCAAATAAAATCTCCAATAATTATTTCTTGATGACAAGAAGAAAAGAAAAATATGGACTATGAAATACTGAAAAACAAATTAATATTGCTTAAAATAGATAGCTTAACTCTCAATGCTGATCATATTATTGCATATGAAAAAGTAGAATTTAAAGAAAATAATTTTTTAAATATTCCTCTTGAGAAAGTCAAGAGGTGAATACATTTTTTTTAAAATTCAGAGCCAACTACTAAAATCATCCTTCCCCCAAAGAAAACTAATAAAGAAAAATAATTAAAGATAGCTTTGTGGAGACTAGATAAATTATGAGCCCCTTGAGGGTAGATATTGGTTTTTTAACTCTTTCTATGCATCCAATGCTTTACTATATGTACATATTTTTGTTGTTAAGTATTTTCAGTGCTGTCCACTTCTTCATGATCCCAATTAGGTTTTTTTGGAAAAGAGTGGTTTATCATTTTTTTCTCCAACATAAATGTAGTAGACCCTTCATAAATCCTTGATGATCAATTGATTAAATCATTATTTATGCTACAATAAAATGACAAGATTATAATCTCTTGAAAGTTCCACCTTTATGGAACAAAGCATCATTATCTGTGAGCCAATTATATGGAGAGTTTTTAAACAGAGAGAAAGATTCCATGGGAAAGAAGGGTAACAGAAGGAGATGAATTGACATTATTTTTTGAAACTGGGGCACCTGAGATGGAAGTCATTAAAATGAAGGGGGGAAGGAAAGGGTGAGAACTCATGAACCATATTCTCATCTAAACTACTCTCTTCCTCACTCTGAGACCAATCAAAACTGGCCTTCTAATGTACAAATATGAAACTGCATCACCTGTCTCCATCCCTTCACAATGATCATTCTCATGCCTAGAATGCATGCCATCCTTGACTCCAATTTCTAGAATTCCTCTCTTTTTTCAAGGCACAACTCAAACATACTTTGTGCAACCAGGTGGCATAATAGATGTCAGGCCTGAAGTCAGGAAGATTTATCTTCTGTTTGCCTCAGTTTTATCATCTGTAAAATGAGCAGGAGAAGAAAATGGCAAACTGCTCAAGTATCTTTGCCAAGAAAACTCCAAAAAAGGACCAAGAATCAGACTTCACTGTAAATAAATAAACAACAAACACACTTTCCAAATCACCTTTCCGTCAACTGCTCTGCTTCTACCCAAACTACCTTGTATATTACTTTCTATTTATTCTTTTAATTTCTTCATTTATATGTGTGTATCAACATATACACATATACACATATATACATATATACATATTGTTTCTCCCATTAAATGTGAGGTCCTTAAAGACAGAAATCATTTCATTTTTTCTATTTATATTCCTAGTGTCAACCACAAAGATTGTGACATAACAGGACCTGAATAAATTCTTGTGGAATGGCTGACTGACTGATTCAATTGATTGACTGGAGAAGAAGAATATAAACGAATATAAAGATCATATCAGTAAAAGTAGTATCAAGGTTTGTTGGTTAAGGGAAAGCTATAAATGTGTCTGGGGAGGGAAACGGAATCAGATTGCTTCAAGTAAGAAAAAACTTCAGGAACCTAGTGCTGATTTATTTTAATGGTTCACATCCTAGGATTGATGGGAAGAAAAACAAACAAGTATAGCTTTGCATGTTAAGGAGCTCTATCACCCAAATCTAAAGGGAATTGACCCAAATCTACATGATTAAAAGTCACTCTCCAATAGACAAGCAGTTTTCACAACAAGTAATTTCCAAAAGAGGAAATATAAGCTATCAACCAAATAAAATTATTTTAAATTACTAATAATTAGAGAGATGCAAATTCTGAAACAGCTCCATTTTGAAGCAGCTCTGAAATATTACTTGACAATTATCAAATTGTCAGTAGTGGAAAAATACGTGAAAATGGTAATGGAGGTATGAGATTAAAGGCAAAATAGTTTACTATCATTCTATTGGTCCAACTAGTTGTAATAGAAAAGGATATGGAATTATGCAATAAAAGTTAACTTGGTCATAGCCTTTAATCCAGAGATCTGACCGCTGGGCTTCTATCCCAAAGGGACTGATGATAATAGGATAAGTCTCATGTGTACAACATTCATAGTAGTGATACCTATAACAACAAAAGTGGTAAAGGAAATGTGTGCCCACAGTTTGGATAATTGGTGAAAAATCATGGAAATACTTGTATGAACTGATTCAAAGTGAAGAAAAAATCAGAACCAGAAGAACAATATGCCCAATTAGTACGCAAGGAGACTTAAACCAAAGACAATGAATGGATGTTTTGGCCAGACCCTCAAAACTAAAGCTCTCAGACTTCTTTAGTGTAAATGAACCATCAGTAATAAAAATAATAATGGCTAAAATGAATACAGTGTCTTTGGTGTACCAGGCACTGTGGATGCGCTTTATAAATATCATGTCATTTGATCTTCACAACAACCCTGTGAGGTAGGTTGTTAGTATCACCATTTGGCAGAGGAAGAAACCAAGACAAATGAAGGTTAAGAGATTTGCCCAGGGTCCTGTAGCTAGTAAATATCTGAGCCCAAGAGCCTGGGATAAAATTATATAGAACTGTGGAAGAATATGGATGTGAATAATACAGGATGAGAAAACATAGATAAGTAATAATCTGCCCCAAGAGACAAAATGGCTACATTGATAGTCCTAAAGAGAGTTGTGGGAGCCAAAATGTTCATCACTTTATATTCAACCTGGTGATGAGCTCCTCTAAATTTAGCCAGGCTGGTCCTCATAAAGCAGACATACAGTGCAATTTCTCACTGAACCAACTCTGTAAGTCTTTCCATCTTAAGAGGACTTGATCAGGCCAAACCTCTCTTGTCAGGGTCTTAGGGAACCTAGGACAATTCCCTGCCAAGGTGAAAAGGACATTAATGGGAATCAATTGTACTGCCCTTTCATTCATTAATAAATCAAAAATCTGTTATTTCCTTTTTGTGGGAAATGCCTTCTCCAATACAGGTTCTAACCAACATATCTCTGAGTTCAATTGTAGTTTTCTGATGCTCAGAAACTTGTCAATTGTCCTACAGCTAGTTTCAGTTGAGAATAGAACCCAGGTTTTCTAAATTACAAGGTCAGTCTCCCATGTTCTGTACCATATTGCCTCTTCTTTTTATAATGTTGTTCAGTCATTTTCTTTTTTAAAAAAATTATCTTCCATCTTAGAATCAATGGTAATGTTTCCAAGGAAGAAGAGCAGTAAGGGCTAGGCAATGGGGATTAAGTGACTTTTCCAGGGTCACAAAGCTAGGAAGTGTTTGAGGACAGATTTTAATCCAGGAGCTCTTGTCTCTAGGCCTGTTCTCTATCCACTGAGCCATCTATGTACTCCTTTTTCAATTATTTTCAATCTTGTCTGACTCTTTGTGACCCTATTTGAGGTTTTCTTGGCAAATATACTGGAGTGGTTTGCCATGTAATTCTCCAGTTCATTTTAAAGATGAGTAAACCAAGGCAAACAGAGTTAAATGATTTGCCCAGGGTTGCACAGCTACTAAGTGTCACAGGCCAGATTTGAACACAGGAAGATGAATGTTCCTGTTTCCAGGCCTGGCACTCTACCCACTATGCCACCTAGCTTCCCCCTAGATGATTACATTTGTGATTTATAAGTGATTACTAATGCAGACCTAATTTACCTAATTAAATGAATATTTGCCAATCCTTTATTTCACTTTGAATTGCATAAAGAAAGGGTAATTTTGGAAGCGTATATATCTGCACACCTAAGTGACTTCTTAACTTTAACTAAGAATTTTAGACCATTCTCATCTATGTCCTCAAATATTCCTCACCACTGAACTGACCTTTTACTTTGATATCACTTAGAAAAATAATAACAGGAGAGAGTATTTTTAGACATTGTTGTTACATAGTGGATTTTAAAACCTCTTCACTACAGTCCTCTGTACTCTGAAGGTGATAAATGTGAGACCTTAAACTTAATAACTTCTAAGCTAGACTATACAAAGCTGTAGGAAAATTCAGGTAAAGTGATGCCTAAAGATATTAGAGTTTATAGTGTGTATTTCTTCAAGGACCTACTGCAAAGATCATCTGCACTTTAGATGATATAAGAGTCTACAGAGGATGGAACTAGTTTTATTCAATTCAAACAAACAAGTCTTGAGATGAAATTAGTAAGATAAAATTCAAAAAGGACAAATGCAAAGTCTTGCACTTAGGTGCAAAAAATCAACTTCATATGTATAAGATGGAAGTGATCATAAATAGCCAGTCGCTGTTTTCCAAGGGAGTCATGGGTGTTAATGACCTGCAAACTCAGAATGAGTCAACAACCAACAAAAAAATGTCCACTGGAGATTACACAAAGGAAGGCAGCTAGAATGGTGAGGGATTTTAAATCCATGTCATTTGAGAAACAGTTAAATGAACTTGGAATATTTAACTTTGAGAAAAAAGACTTGAGAGGATATAATTACTGTCCTCAGTTCTATGAAGGATTGTCATATGGAAGGAGGAATAGGACTAGTTCTATCTGGCCCCAGAAGGAAAAGTCAGAAACTGAAGTTAGAAGTTCTGAAGAGGTCTGATGTCAATGAAAAACAATTCCTAATAATTTGAGCCATTCCTGACTGGAATGAGCTCCCCACAGAGGTGGGGGAAGGTTTAGAAGTATTCTAGCAAAGACTGTGTGGTGATCCCAAAGGACAACAGAACTTCATAGATCCAATCTCAGAGGAGAGATGTTTTAGGAAAGAAAACAAAACATAGAAATGGGAGAAAGGAAACCAGGATTCTATTCCTAGTTCTGCTCTTGTTCATTATGTAAGGCCAGACTATGGGAAGGAAAGTATATTTCCCTCCCTGTATTTCAGTTTCCTTTTATGTAAAAGGGAAGCATTGTACCAGATTTTCTTTGGGGCCCTTTCACTGGTAACTATATGAACCTAATTCTAGGACCCGTGCCCACATCAAACAATCCAATCGCATTGATAGTTCAGTCAGTCTTCTCTGGTCTACTTCCTCCCATGTGAACTAGTATTTTCAAAAGCCTGGGGAATTCTGGGAATAGAAATTCCCTTCACCAATGCAGATAGGCAACTGTCTAAACTGTGAAGCTATAAAGAACTGCTCAGGACACTGGATAGTTAAGTGACTTGCCTGGGATCACCATCATTTTGTCTCAGAAGCAAGATGGCTCCATAAAACTTTTCCTAATTTCAAAGTGCTTTAAAGAAACTCAACAATGTTCTCCTAGAATCATTGTTATTCTTCAGTAATTCAGTTGTGCCTGACTCTTCATAATCCCATAGACCATACTGTAGACGGGGTTTTCTTAGCAAAGATATTGCAGGGGTTTGCCATTTGTTCCCCTCTCCAGAGATTAATTGACTTACCCATGATCTCACAGATAGTAAATTTCTGAGGCTGGATTAGAACTCAAGTCTTCTTGACTCCAGGTCTAGCACTCCATCCACTGAGCCACCTTGCTACTTTCTTCTCCTATAAACATCTCATTAGAAATCTATGCAGTGGGGGGCAGTTGGGCAGCTCAGTGGATTGAGAGCCAAGCCTAGTGACAGGAGCTCCTAGGTTCAAATCTGGCCTCAGATACTTCCCAGCTGTGAGACCCTGGGCAAGTCACTTGACCCCCATTGCCCAGCACTTACCACTCTTCTGCCCTGGAGCCAATACACAGTATTGACTATAAGATGAAAGGTAAGGGTTTAAAAAAAAAGAAAAAAGAAATCTGTGCAGTTGGGGTGGAGCCACATTGGCAGAGAAAGTATACAGACCCGCCTCATCTCTTCCAAATTATGTTCCCCTGATATAACAATTCAGAATGAATTCTGGAGTAGCATAACCCAAAACAAGATGGGGTGAAATAATTGTCAGCCCAAAACAACTTAGAAGGCTGGCATGAAAGATTTAGTGCATGGGGTTGGGGGCACAGTGGAGCTCAAAATAGCACTCTAAGGCTTTAGGGGCATCTGAATTAACAGCAGATGTGTCTGGAGCTTTCAACCACAGACAGTAAAAGGGGATTAGACAACTTCTCAGAAGGAGATGACAGGGATCATTTTGCTGGCTCTGGGGTACAAGACTCTTGATGCATTGCCCATACACAAATCCAGGTCATAATCCAAGATGTGATCTCAAGGTAAGGAGGAATACCAGTAGATACCAACATTTATAGTCACAGGGGAGCAGGCGACCCAGTCATAGTTCCAAAAGGTAAAGAGTGCTTGTGTTATGCACAGACCAGAGCACAGATTCAGAAAGTATTAAACATGTCTCCTCTCACCATACCACATTGGAAGAACGGTGATATGATAATACCACCTTAATAGAAGATAGATCCCCAGAGCTCGCCATGAAGGCAGGTACACAAAGAACCTGAAGCTTGGAACAGTTCTCCCTTAGCCAAAGTTACAGAGCTCAACTTTAACATTTTTTTAACTAAAAGAAAAGAAAAAGGCTGGAAAATGATCAAACAACAGCCAAAAAGAAACTCAGGAAAGTTATTTTGGTGACAGGGATGACCAAAACACAAACTCAGAAGATGACAAAGTCAATACTGGTGCATCCAAAGCCCCCAAGGAAAATGGTAATTTCTTTGAAGACCAAAAAGCATTAATGGAGGGGCTCAGAAAGGATGTTGAAAATCAAATAAAAGAGGTAGAATAAAATTAGGAAAAGAAAGGAGTGATACAGGAAAATCATGAAGAATCAACATGTTGGTAAAGAAGACACAAAAAATGCTGAAGAAATTAATACTTTAAAAAACAAAATGGATCAAAAAAGACACAAAATCCAATGAAGAGGACTCCCTAAAAAATGGAAATAGACAAATGAATATATATATATGTATGTATATATGTATATGTGTATACATATGCAAAAATGCATTGAAGATAAGAACTTCTTGGAAGGTGGAATTGGGGAAAGAGATATATAAAAATTCACTAAGGAAAAGTATTCTTTAATAAGTATAATTGGCCAGATGGAAAAGGAGGTACAAAAAAATAACTTAAGAAATTCATTGCTTATAAAATAAGAACTGGGAAAATGGAAGTCAATTACTCCATGAGACATCAAGAAACAAAGAAAGTCAAAAGAATAAAAAATAGCAGAAATATGAAACATCTCATTGGAAAAACAACTGATCTAGAAAATAAATCCTGTAGAGATAATCTAAGGATTTTGGGGCTACCTGAAAACCATGATAAAAAAAAAGATTAGGCATCATCTTTCTAGAAATTATCGAAGAAAACTTCCCTGATAGTCTGGAATCAGAGGGAAAAATAGAAATTGAAATTCAGAATCAAAAGATTACCTCCTAAATGGAATCCCAAAAGGATAACTCCCAGGAAAATCATGGTCAAATTTCAGAATTCTTGGGTCAAGGAGAAAATATTGTGAGCACCAAAAAAGAAACATTTCAAATATTGTAGAGCCATAATCAAGGTAATGCAAGATTTAGCAGCATCTGCATTAAAAGGTTTGAGGGCCTAGAATGTTATATTCCAGATGGCAAAGGAGGTACAGATTCAACTAAGAATCACTTACCCAGCAAAACTGAGGATATACATTCAGGGGGGGAAATGGGCATTCAATGAAATAGAAGACTTTCAAACATTCCTAATGAAAAGACAAGAGCTGAATAAAAAATTTGATTCTCAAATACAAGACTCAAGAGAAGCCAAAAAAGGTAAACAGAAAAGAGAAATCAAAATGTAACTGTATACATCCCTACATGGAAAGAGGATTCTGGTAACTCCTAAGAACTTTATAATTATTAAGGTAGTTAGAAGGAAGATAGATAGAGGGCAAGGGTATAAGTTGAATATGATGGGATAATATCTAAAAAATTAAATTAAATTAAGGTATGAGAAAAAGGAATGCATTGGGAGGAGGGGGACGAGAATGAAGTAACTTATCACACATAAAAGAGGAATAAAGAGCTTTTATAGTGGAGGAGAAGATGGGGAAGGTGGGGAGGAGAGCGAGTGAACCTTACTCTCATCAAAATTCAGCTCAATGAGGGAAAAACATAGACAATCATTTGGGTACAGAAGTCTATCTTACCCTATAGGAAAGTAGGACTGGAAAGGGATAAGAGAAAGAGGTAGGGCTGATAGAAAAGAAGGAAAATTGAAGGATATGATGGTCAGAAACTAAACCAGAGGAAAGAGGATGGGGAATAACACATAGTAATCATAATGGTGCAAACTTTTTTGTGAGTCTAATAAAGGCCTTATTTCTCAAACACAGAGAAATGAGTCGAATGTAGAAGAATGTAAATCATTCCTCAGATAAATGGTCAAAGGATATGAACATGAAATTCTCAAAGTAATTAAGTTCTCTATAGTCATGCAAAAAATGTTGTAAATCACTATTGAGTAGGAAAATGCAAATTAAAACAATTCTGAGGCACCACTCCACATCTAGCAGATTAACTATTATGGCAGAAAAGTAAAATGACAAAATTTGGATAGGATCATGGGAAATTGAAGTATTGATGCATTATTGGGGTAGTTGTGAACTGATTCAACCATTTTAGAAAGCAATTTAAACCTATGCCCAAAAGATTATAAAACAACACATACCCTTTGGTGCAGGAATATTATTACTAGGTTTGTATCCCAAAGAGATAAAAAGGGGGTATAGGGGACTTATATGTACAAAAATATTTAAAGTAGGTTTTTTGGTAGGGGCAAAGAATTGGAAAATTAAAAGATACCCATTAGTCAGGAAATTACTGATATATACAATATATAATTATAGTAGAATACCATTGTGCTATAAGAAGTGATGAGCAGGAGGAGCTCATAAAAGAACCTGGAAAGATTTACACAAACTGAGGCAAAGTAAAATAAGCAGAATTAAAACATTGTGCACAGTGGCAGAAGTCCTATACAATGAACAACTGTGAATAACTTAGCTATTCTAAGCAATACGGAGATCCAAAACAATTGCAAACAATTTATGATTTTTAAAAAGTCATCTTCTTCCAGAGAAAGAATTGATGTAGTATGAATCCATACCAAAACAAACTTCTTTCACTTTCTTTCTTAATTTTTTTGTTTGAGTTTCTTTTCATCAAAGAATTCATATGGGAAAATGTTTTACATGATTGCACATGTAAAATCTATATGAAATTGCTTACCATCTCAGTAGTGTTTGGGGAAATGGATGAAGAGAAATCAAGACTCAAAATCCTTTGAAAAATGTTAGAAACTGTTTTTACATATAATCAGGGGGAAATAAAAAAATTAATGAATGTTTAAAAAGTAGAATTACTTAAAAAAGAAATCTAAACAGTGCAAGATGATAGAATTTTGCTATAATTTAAAAGGCTAGACTCTCCCAAGAAGCAATAGATTTCTGTTGTCCTCCCACCATATTTGCATCCTTCAGAAAGCATCCCAGGTTTGTGGCAAATGTGTATTATAGGGATTTGGGTCTGTCATTGCTCATTTGTTTTCAGTTGTGTCTACTTCTTTGTAACCCCATTTGTTGTTCTCCTGAAAAAGATACTGTAGTGGTCTGCCAATTCCTCTTCAGCCCATTTTATGGATAAGGAAACCGAAGCAAATAGAGTTAAATGACTTGACCAAGGTCACACAGCTAAGAAGTATCTGAGGCCAGATTTAAGTTCAGGAAGATGACTCTTCCTGACTGCAGAGTTGGATTTCTCTTCACTATGCCACCAAGTCAGCATCCACTAAAACAAAATCTTAGCTCATGGAGGCCTCAACAGTTTTTTTTCTCTTGCCAGTCAAAAGTCAGATAAGTTCAATGTAAAAGATTTCTAACTAGAAAGTTAACAGGATAAGTAGCAAGAAGTCTTTCCTGAACATACAAAGCTCCACAGTCTTACAGGTTTGCACACCAACAGTGGGGAGGGGGGCCCAATGAGGAAATACACATGAGGAGGAAATACATGAACCCCAGAGCATCTTACTGTATTTTTCCAACAGAATTTGAGCTCCTGAATGACTGCCTGCTTTGCTTAGTTTTTGTCTTTGTGTCCCTGGTGCCTGGCACATTGGAGATTTTTTTTAAATGTTTGTTAACTTGAATTAAATCCTTAAGTCAGAACTGGTATGTGTCTTTTTTGTATATGTGTGCTTACACATAGTAAATTCATTATCTAAAATGGTGTTGGGAAGTAATGGTATTCTTTGTTGGTTTTGAGGAAGGAAATGTCTGTGTCCCTTTTGATTAGAGGATGATAGGCAATACATAAATGATGGTCGTCTCCTTTGAGAAGTCTAAGGTGCTCTTTCCAAGCTGCTTCTTAGGCAGCACTTCCTTTCATCCAGGGAAAGTCAGCTCTCATCAAAGGGTTTGTTCCAGATTCCAGGAGTAATTATGCGGTATTGACAGTGTTCACTCACTATATTGTAGACTTCCAAAAAGAGCCATTGATTTCATTGCAACTGCACTTAAAAATTCAGCACAACCTTACAGATTCGAGCTCATTAGAGGGGGTGGGAAGGAAGGAGAGAGAAGGGGGGAGGGAGAGATGGATGGAGGAAGGAAAAGGAGAAAAGAAGGTAGGAAGAGAGGGAGGGAATGAAGAGGGGAGATAGAGAAGTGGAAGAAGGTAGAGACAAAGAGAGTGATAGGGAGAGAGAGATAGAGGGATGAGAGAGAGGCAAAGATAGAAGAAGGAAGGAAGGAAGAGAGAGAGAGGAAGGAAAAGGGAAGGAAAGAGAGATAAAACCCTCACACCAATAATTTACCTAGGTTGCTCATTGATTGATTTCAATGCTGTATTAGAAGACTTCTCATGACCAGAAATTTTATACACACACACACACACACACACACACACACACCACACACTTGGGGACCTGAAGATGTTCTCTGATGATGAGGAAAGGGAGGAAGCTTAGGACCCACAAGGGGGAAAGCATATTTCTTTAAAATACTCAACCTAGTCCCCAAAAGCTACCTTTGCCAGAAACAGATCATATTTAATATGGGACAATAAAATGTCAGTGTCTTTCCCAGGAGGACTGAATACAAGGAAGTGATTTGGAACAGCTTTTGAATGTGACAAGGAAATAACAAGGTTTGGGGTGTGTGTGTGTGTGTTTGCATGTGTACACATATGCATATAAGAGAGAGCCATGAACAGACTGTTTGGCTATAATACATGTGACAAAGCTGTTCCATTTCCCTACATTATTCTCTATGCCTGCTGCTCTGCCTATCCAAGAGGCAGTCCCTCATTCATCATCATTCTTCCTCAACAATTCCAGAAAAGGAGCCATAGCCCATCAAGTCTGGAAGAAGAGGCTCATGCCATGCCCATACAGAACTACTCCTCCAGAAGAATTTACAATAAAGAATTCAGGTCCTTCTGAATTCCAAATTCACTGTTCCATTTTTTAGAGATTTCTTATTGCTTTTATGCCAAATGAGTTTTTGATGAAACATAAAAGCAATTCTTTGATACATTGGGAGACCTTTAGATTCTTCAATCTGGTCCAATCCAACAAGCAGTAACTTCTCCTTTGTGCAAAACACTGTGCTTAGCATGAGAAGAACTAGGACAGAAAGAAATAGAGTCCTTGTCTTTAAGGAGTTTCTTTTTAACTAGTGAAGACCAATATATAACTAATAGCAAATATTGTAACAAAAGGAGAAGGAAAGAGGTCAATATCAAAGAAAGCCTTCCCATAGGGGATGGCATCTGAGTTGAGTCAGGAAGGGAACTAGAGATTCACCAGGCACAGATGAAGAAGGAGGGCATTCTAGTCATGGAAGAAAGCATGTACAAAGTGATGGAAGCAAGAGATAGAGTGTCCAATTCAAGACAGCCAGTTTACCTGGTCCACAGAATATCTACAGGACAGTCTTATGAAATAAGTTTGGAAAAGAAGGCTGGAACTGGGTTATGAAGGGCATGAAATGACAAAGAAGGGGATTGTGTAATTCTCAAGACAAAAGGGAGTGACTGAAGATTTTGAGTGGTGAATGAGGAGGTCCAACTTGTACTTTTAGAAGATTTATTTTTGGCAGTTTTGTGAAGGAGAGATTAGACAAAAGAGAGGAATCCAAGTAAATGGGATAGTTGGTAGTCCAGTCACGAGATGATGAAGTCATGAACAGAGATACAACTGGGTGAATGGAAAGAAGAGGACAGACATAAGCGATAACAGTGGAGAGAAAAATGAATAAAACTTGGCACATGACTGGGTATGAAAGGCAAGAGAGAGGGTGAAGGCAAGCATGACTCTGAGATTGTAAATAATGGTGTCTTTAACAGAAAATTTTGGAAAGGGGGTAAGTTTAGAGGAAAGGTCATGAGCTCACATGGACAACTGAATTTAAGCTATCTATCAGATATATAATTGGAAGCATTTATTAGGTTATTTGTACCTGAAGTTCAGGAGATAAAGTATTGCCAAATATGTGGATTTTGAAATTATCTTTATAAAAATAGTAAATAACCCATGAGGACTGATTGGATCACTCAGAAAGGACACATAGAGAGGAAACTAGAGAGTCAGCATCACTGACCTTTGGAAACAAATAGATCCTTCCCATGCATAACCTTCCTCATGGATAGCCCCCTCTGTTATTCTGAGCACCAAGTGACCTATGTTCCTTCTTCCTCTCCATCCTTCACCTTCTTTTGCCTGAAATCTTTTAAGATCCCCTTCATTCCCTAATACCATCCTTCTATCCATTGTTTTGATATTGAGCTCTTTCTGGCTTTGTTGTTTAAGAAATATGTTGTTACTGGAGGAATTCCATGTGAACTGGAAAGACCTGAAAATAACTGGAAAGAACAAGAACTGATGCATAGTGAAAGGAGCAGAACCAGGAGAACATTGTACACAGAGACGGATACATTGTAGCACAATCAAATGTAACTGACTTCTCTACTAGCAGCAATGCAATGACCCAGGACAATCCGGAGGGACTTGGGAGAAAGAATGTATCCACATCCAGAGAAAGAACTGTGAGATCAGAAAAGCAGAAGAAAAACATAGGATTGATCATATAGTTCAATATGATTTTGATTCGGGTTTTGATGTTAAAACATCACTCTATTGCAAATATGAATAACATGGAAATAGATTTTGAGTAATGATACATGCATAACCCAGTAGAATTGCTTGTCAGCTATGGAAGGGGGGAGAGGAGGGTAGGGGGAATCATGAATCATGTAACCATGGAAAAAATATTGTGAAGAAAAAAAGAAATATGTTGTTTTTGGTGGTGGCAAGCAGGCTTCTCTGCACTTGGAAGACAGAGAGCAACCTCTTGGCTGCTCAGCCATATAGATATCTTCCACTCATTTCAGGCCACCACAAACTCCCTTTTGCTCTGCTGTACTTGCTGGAAGAGAGATTCTCTGGCTCCCTCATTTTTGTTAACAGTCCCCTTTGAAACCTTCCAGGGCAAACTACTTGTAGGAGATTGTTGTCTGAGAGCTGACCTTCTCCTTCCTCATTATGATCTTGACTGTTATCCCCAACTTCCTTTTTTTCCTTATCTGACTACACTCTTGCCCTATCCAAGAGAAAACATGATACTATGTCCAGAACACTAGGCTTCACATCAGGAAGGCACAAGTTCAAATCTTGCCTTGAATATGTACTAGCTTTGTGCTCCTAAGCAAACTACTTGATCTCTTTCAGCCTAAGTTTCCTCATCTATAAATCAGAGCTGCCTCCTTAGGTAACTGTGTGACTCCAATGAGTTGGAATTCTTATGAGGTGGAAGCCTCAAGACTCTCCCAAACTTGTTATTGTCTTTCCAATGGCTTTCTTCTTTCCCTTGAATCCTTTTCTACCTTTTCTTCCTCATCTCTTCTGAGGCCTTCCCTCATTCTTCTCATCCTTCAGTTCAAGCCTTCTAGCAGCTCCTCCCACCTTTGTCTATCCATACTTCATCCTTTTCTCCCATTGACTCCCTTGCCCTTCTAGTGCCTGTTTTAATACATCCCCCAGGGAAGCTTTGAAAACCTCAGTTCCAGAATGACTTCTATATGCCTTTCTGCCCTAAGGCATTCTGATTTGCAAACTTAGTCTGGACTACATTAAGTACTAGGGAGGTGAGGACTTATAGGACAACTGACACTTGTCCAGTCAATCATCTGGCAGGAGGAGGGGGACACCATGCTCCCTAAAATCTGGACAATTTACAACAATCTTGGGAGCCTAGATCTAGAGCTAGAAAGGACCTTAGAGGTAATCTTGTCCAAAACCCTCATCTTGCAAATGAGGAAATCAAAGCCCAGAGAAGATAAATGACTTGACCAAAATCACCCAGGAAGTGGAAGAATAAGGATTCAAATTCAGGTCCTATGATTCCAAGTCCATTACTCTTTCCCATACACGCTGCTGCCCATTACCATAAGGTTAGCCATCATGTCAAAACTGTTTTGTTTTCTTCCTACAATCCACCAAAAGATATGAGTAAAGCAACAATTTCCCAGTCACTGAGGGAGGGATGTGGTAGCAATGAATATAAGAGAAAGGCAAAAGTTTGGCAGATCACAAATAAAATCTGGGCTGGCTCTTGCACCAGATCCAGGTTTCTTACAACAAATATCCCTCCCCAACTACCTCAGTTGCCTTTGGGAGGACTTGGAGAAAGTCAGAATGAGTGACAAGAAAGTTAAATCAATAGCATGGGGAAGAAGATCATAACATATTGAGGAAGAAAGACTCTATAAAGAGTTCATTTAAGGAGGCCAGGGCATTGATCAAAAAGAAACAGAACCAAAAGGCAAGAAAGAGAAAAAGCAGGTAATTCTACTCTGCAGAGAAGAAGCAGCATGTCCTTCCATAAAACAGTAATTATTTTTAGATGGGCATTCTCCTCTAGGTTCTAATTAGTGCCCCAGGCTTCATAATGATGACACCAGCAAAAGTAGGGGAGAGACAGTGGTTTGCCTCCATCTCTCTAATTCACACAGAGATAACTTCTTGATGTGCCAACCCCATGTCAGGGAAATCTGGAACTGCAGGCATTTGAGCATTTGGGTGTTAAAATGCCATTAAATAGAGAATCCGATCTTTCAACAGATTGATGGCTAGAAGCTGATGCACTTTGCTCATTCCTTTGGATATTTCCATTCAACACTGATGTTTTAGTATAAAATGGAAGTCTGCACTCTGGAGACAAGTGATGAAAAAGGCAATGAATTCCTCCTTGGAGCTCTGCATTCATCAACCCTTCTTGTTATCTTGTCCCACCCTTTGTTAGTTTTTTCTACCTGACAACATGTGTGTTGGATATGGAATAAAGCAAACACTAATGAGAAAGCATAATACATTTTTAAAAACTTCTCAGAATCTCAGAATTTAGTCACCAATGGTATCCACATTGTTTTTCATCAATCAGGAAAAATGATTCCACCATAATTTCCTCCCTGGGTTCAGAGTCCCACACTGACCAGGCATCTTTTTGGTGCCTTTTTCGGCATTGTTATGGGGCCAACCATCATCAAGGAAGACAGAAGAGCTTAAAAAAGAAGAGCCTGACATCAAGAGTCTCTAATTCCAGTGGAGGCTCAGAAACAGCAGTATTTGAAGAAAGAATGATGAGGGGTAAAAGGGCTTATATAGGGGGTAGTAATAGATGGTACCAACTACCATAAAAGCATAAAAAATATTGTGTTAAATCTTAGGATCCAAATTAACTCTCTATAAGATGTAAAAAAACATCATCCAGTCCTCCTATCCCTCAGTCACCCACCCTCAGACCACTCTGATTTGTTGATCTCCTTTTAAGGCCAAGGATTTTCTTCCCCGAAATGACTACTACGGAAAAATGTTTTGCATGATTGCACATGTAAAATTTATATCCAATTGCTTACTGTCTTAAGGAGAGGGGAAAGAACAAGAGAGGTAGAAAATTTGAAATTCAAAAAATATTTTTAATGAATGGCAAAAATTGCCTTTGCTTGTAACTGATTGGGGGGAGGTTATTATTTAAAATCTTATCAAGATGGGGGCAGCTGGGTAGCTCAGTGGATTGAGAGCCAGGCCTAGAGACAGGAGGTCCTAGGTTCAAATCCGGCCTCAGACACTTCCCAGCTGTTTGACCCTGGGCAAGTCATTTGACCCCCATTGCCTACCCTTACCAATCTTCCACCTATAAGTCAATACACAGAAGTTAAAGGTTTAAAATTTAAAAAAAATCTTATCAAGATGAAGGATTTAATAATTTAGTCTCCAGGGGCAACTAGATGGCACAGTGAATTGAAAGCCAGGCCTAGATATTGGAGGTCCTGGGTTCAAATCTGACCTCAGGCACTTCCTAGCTGTGTGACTCTGGACAAGTCACTTAACCCATATTACCTAACCGTTACCATTGTCAAACCTTAATTAATTATTTAAGTATTAATTCTAAGACAGAAAACAAGGTTTTTTTTAAACCCTTACCTTCTGTCTTGAAGTCAATACTGTGTATTGGCTCCAAGGCAGAAGAGTGGTAAGGGTAGGCAATGGGGGTTAAGTGACTTGCCCAGGGTCACACAGCTGGGAAGTGGCTGAGGTCAGATTTGAACCAACAAGGGTTTTTAATAATAATAATAATAATAATACAACTCCAGGAGTATTTTGGCTACCAAATGTAAGGAGATATTGGGACTTACCATGATCTGACCACTGTTCCAAACCTGGGGTCCCATATCCAGATTAGTTGTCATGCAATATCACAGGCTAATTTGAAACTCTCTTTAATTGAATGCACCAGACTTTCATTTTTCAAATCACAATAACATTTTGAAAATCATGATGATATTCAAGAGGAAATGTTTCTGGGAACATCATATAGTAGAGTACTGGTGCTTATCATCTTCTGTGTGGTTGGACCACAGTTTCTGCTGGGGAAAGAATTCCCATATCACTGAGAAATCAAAACCTAGCATGGAGCCTGGCACAGAAAAAGCACTTAAGAAAAGGTTTTTATAATGAAGCTATATTATTCACTATTTTAAAATGAGCTTTTTAATTTAATAGGAAAAAAGTTTAAAGTCCAGGGAATATCAATGTGGGATGACAGGGAGATGGACATTTTATTTAAGAAAGCTACCATGTCCCCATATAATGAAGAGACTTTCTTCTACAACAAAAAATAGTGAATCAATCAATTAATAAACAATCCTGAGTTCCTATCATAGGTCATGTACTGGGTTGACCACTGGAAATCCAAAGTAAAAAAATGAAACATTCCTTGCTCTTGAGCAGCTCATGTTCTACAGGGAATATGTCTATTAAGCATCTATTCTGAACTCTGGAAATTAGAAGAAAAATGTAGACACCAAAGAGAGGAGAGCAGCTCTTAGAGAGGTTTCTTCTCTCGTTTTTAGCTTTATCTTTTTATTTAGTTAGTTTTATTTTTATTCTCATCTCAGTTTTAGTTTTATTTTAGTTTCTTATATAAGGTAATGACCCTCGAGCCTTGAAGTTTTACTGAAGCAGCAATTTAAACAGAATTTTCTGCAAGCATCAGTTAAGTCCTTTCTCACTGATCTTCTCCCTCTGACCTGATTCTCAAGAGATAGTCCAGAAAGGCCCTGTCCTCCATGACTGTTCTCATATTCAGAAAAGGAAGTAGCAAAATTGGATTTGGGGATTTGGAAAGAGTGCTTGTTTGTTCAAGTATTTCTTGAGAAAACTGTCAAAAACAAGCATGTCATAGAGATAAAAGTGATTTTAAGTTTGTCAAGAAATACTTTCAGGATTTTCAAAAGAAACCCTGGAGGATTCTGAGCTGAGAAGTCAAGGAGAAGGAGAATTTTATCTTCAACAATACATCTGGGGCCAATTGACTTCAGCAGGTAAATTTTAAAATATGAGGTGTTGCCTTGATATCAGTCTTCCTCTGAATATTCCCATTAAGCAAAGACATTTTGGAAAAGAATTATTTTGCAAACAATTAGTGTCTTGAAAATCCAAATCCTTAAGTGACTCATTTATCAGTTCCATGCATATTCATTTTCTACTTTTCCCCATGGTGAGAAACAAAATGATCCTGAAAAGCCTCTCTCTATTTTTGATATTTCATCACTGAAAATTAATGCTAAATTAAAGTTCACAAAGTCTTCATTAGTCAGAAGGGCTTTGTTCTGTTCATTTCCTCTTTGGGCAGCATCCAACTTCATCCACTTTTTTTTTAAAGAGCTGACATCTACTTGGCTCAAGACTGAGAATGAAAGCATTAGCACTGCTTAGAGCTAGGTAACTTTTACCATTTCCATTGGAGAAGCCAACATGAAAGAGTAAGGACTCTCAATAAAGAATCAGCAATGCTAATTGTCAATTTACTATTAAAAATCACCCCAACTCAGGGCAGCTGGGTAGCTCAGTGGATTGAGAGCCAGGCCTAGAGACGGGAGGTCCTGGGTTCAAATCTCACCTTGGACACTTCCCAGCTGTGTGACCCTGGGCAAGTCATTGCAACCCCATTGCCCACCCTTACCACTCTTCCACCAAGGAGCCAATACACAGAAGTTAAGGGTTTAAAAAAAATCACCCCAACTCTCTTGGAGGGCAAATAAAACAGATAGTTTTAAAAACAAGAGCCATTTTGACTCTCAGAAGCCTCCAGTCACAGGTGGACAGCTCCCAGTGCTGATCCAGTATGACTTTTGTCAAAGTTGAGGCAAAGCTCATGAAAAATTTTCATTCGTAGCATCATAAATTTGGAGCTAGAGGGTACCTAAGACATCTAGTGTAATGCTCACATTTTACCAAAGAGGTAATACTGGCCCAAGGAAGGTAGGTGATTTTTTTAAGGTCACACATAACAAATAATAGAACTGAGTTTTGAACCTAAATCCTTTGATTCCAAATCCAGAACCTTTTACTCTGAACAACTCTTTTATCTAATGTCTTTCATGCCTTCACAAGATCAAGCTCATGTGAAGTATTTTGGGACCAACAAGACCTAAAGACTCTCTGGGAACAAAAAGTATCTGACTGGAGAACAGTAACATGTGTCAGGTTCTCAAACAACTGAATCATAACAAGGGGAAGGGGAGGTGATGCTATAGCACAGGTACTACAGAACCAACAACCCTGGGTTGAAGAAGAATGTGCTTCCTGCCTGACTCTTGGCTTCTAGTTTTTCCATTATATAGGGCACACTAACTCCTAGAGTCACTTTAACACTATACAACTTTTCTGATGCCTGCTCACTCATAAAAGAAAATATAATAGACCAACATAAGTCATTCCCATCCCAGAAGGACTGCACCCATGGTTCAAATTACCTGTGTGGATGTTGTCTCTTTTGAACCACAGAGTTTCTCAGCTTCTATTCTCCTTCCTTCGTTATAGCTACTTCCTCTGATATTTAGGGGTTTTTTAATTTTTTAGCTAAAGAAATAGGGAATAATTTGTAATTTCCTAATTCTCAATACCAACTTGATTGGCACAAAGAATTGCAGGGTGAGTAAATTCCCTTTATCAGGGTAGGTTGGCACTTTTTCCACAACTTACAGTCAGAGTTGCCTAGAGCACTGAGCAGTTAGTGACTTCATCTGGGTAACACTGAAGACATGAAGATACAGCTTCACAAGCCAGCTCATTATGTTTCAAACTATACTGTCTAGAAGAAAATGGAGAACCAAAGACAGAATCAAACCTTGATCTAGGTAGATGAAACAGTGGTAATTGGAAGAATTGTTCAAATCTGAATTTGTTCATTTTCTCTACCAAGGAGAATAATCTTTGTACTGGAAATGAGAGAATCAAAAATGGCAAATGGAGAATTGCTATCCAAAATAAGTAAGAAGATAATAAAAGTCTGGTTGTCCTTTTTGTACAAACAAAACCAATGCAACCAAAATTAGAAGGAAAGCAACAAATTGGGAAAAATCTTTATAACAAAAACCTCTGACAAAGGTCTAATTACTCAAATTTATAAGGAGCTAAATCAATTGTACAAAAAAATCAAGCCATTCCCCAATCAATAAGTGGGCAAGGGACATAAATAGGCAATTTTCAGATAAATGTACTTCTCTGCTAGTCGCAATCCAGGAAAATTATGAAGGACTTGTGAGAAAGAATGCTATCCACATTCAGAGGAAGAACTGTGGGAATAGAAACATAGAAGAAAAACAATCACTTGATCACATGGGTTGATAAGGATATGATTGGGGATGTAGACTCTAAACGATCACCCTAATGCAAATATCAGTAATATGGAAATAGGTCTTGATAAATGATACCTGTAAAACCCAGTGGAATTGTGCATCAGCTATGGGAGGGAAAGAACATGAATCTTGTAACCATGGAAAAATATTCTAAAATAATTAATTAAATGTTAATTACCTGGCCTAGATGACTCTGGTTCTAAAAGAATTAAAACAAATGATTTCCAAGACACTATCAGTGATCTTTAAAAATCATCATAGAAAACAGAGGTACTACAGATTGGAGAAGGGCAAATAATGTCCTTAATTTTTAAGGAGAAAAAGAGAGAACACAAACTATATATAAGTTAAGGAAAATTAATATTGGATCATATTATTTATTGCCAATGTTTCCAAATGAATCCATCCACTCTTCCAAAGTCTAGCCTCAGAAGGTCAGGGAGATTTCTCAAGGGCATAATTGAGTAAGGTAATTATCCTCAGACTTTCTAAGGCATTTACCTATAGAAGGATCCCTAGTTTATCCAAAAACAAAATGTCACTTCTTAAGTGACAGAGAGGGTTGGATCAGTCTAGGTCTAGTGAAGCTATAGATGAAGTAGTAGGCAAGGAATTTAGATCCACGCTTGCCTCCTTGCTAAAATATCCAGCAATTGAGACTATTGGGAGAGCCAAGTGATGTACTGTCAAGACAATCAGAAGGAAGATACACCTCAATATAAAAAACTCTATCAACTTCCTATTCAAAGTCTTTACACATGGATTCAGGCAAAATTGGCCTGTCTTTTATTAGTAGATCACATGCCCCAATTAATAAATGATATTCTATTTGGCAAAATTGCCTCATTTTAATTATTTGTTAAAATCCAGATGATACACTTCAATTCTTTAGAATATTTCAATTTAGATACTTCAGTTCTTTAGAAATTCTAGAATAAGTCATTAAAGAAATGGTTGGCAAAGAAGGGAATCTAAAAAGGGGAAAGGTGATTACAAAGAGCCAACATGGCTTCATAAAGAAAAGACATGCCACACTCAATTTATTTCCTTTTTTCTGGATTACTGAGTAAATGAAGGGAATGGGATGGATAGAATTTGCCTAGATTTTATTAAGGCTTTTCGATAAAGGACCTCTTGGTGTGCTGTTCAAAAGATAGCAAGACATAAATTAGACCAGTGATGTCAAGCTCAAATTGAAATGGGAGTTACTAATCCATGCATAAGAATGACTATAGGCTGCATATTGGTAGTTTTAAAATGCAATGTTATATGGTTTCTTTGTTTTGTTGGATTTGTACTTATTTTGTTAAATGTTTCCCCATGTATATTTTAATCTACTTCTGGCTGCATATGAGAATGTTGTGGATTGTGTGTTTGACACCTTCGCATCAGACTATAATACAAGTACTCAAATTCAGAACAGGTTGGATAGCCAGATTCCAAATCAGTCATTAACATTTAAATGTCACTCACTACATCAAGAGGTCTCTGGAGAAGTACCCCAGTGATCTGTGCCTGGCCTGGATTGTTGAGCATTTTTTTTCAGTGACTGGGATAAAGACATAGATGGTATATGCTTATCAAAATGGTAGATGATTCATATAACATTCTATGTTCATTGGAGGCCCAAAGAGATTTAGGGAAAGATTCCCCGACTTCTACAGCTATAGAATTATGAGTGGATTTCATGTGTACTTCAAGAGCTGATGGTTAGTGGTTTGATCTTTATGGACATCCTTTTGAATGAGATATAATTAACCCTTTTTTAGTAAAGGAGATGGACTATGGGAATTGTTGTGTTTAAAAAAGTCACTCCTGGTGCCAGCTTAGAGAAGAACCTCCAACTCAAGTAGAGTTGTCCTTAGCTACAGGCACAGGCTTAGCCATAGAGAACTCCCTTGCCTTTCAAAGAACTGCCAATACCTGAACTCTATGGGCAGAGCACTCAAGAAGGCAGCCTCAACTCAGTGCTGCAATGTGAGATCAAAGAAGCATAATAGAGAGAGGGTAGGGTGTCACCCCACCCCAAAAAATCACAGGTAGGGGGAAGGAAAGGAGAAAGAGGGAGAAGGAGCAATGAAAGGAGAGAAATAAAGACAGAGAGAGAAACAGAGAGAGACAAAGAGAGACAGAGACAGAGAAATCTGCAACAAAGAGCAGGGCATGAAAGGATAGAATCTTTGCCAAGTTATGATTACAAAAGTAATTTTAAGAACAGCTGGTAGTTCCTAAAGATGAGCAATTCTTGATGTCATGTGCACTTCACCAAGTAACCTCAGAGGAAGCCAAGGCAGGTATTATCTCTATTTAATCTGAATCTATCTATCTAATCTGAAGAAATAAGCTCAGAGGAGTTAAACAGCTTTCCTATATTCACAGTCATTAGTAGGCCTAGGGTTGGGGCTAGAACCCAGGACTTCTAACTTCCAGGGCCCTACACTTCACTACTTCCCTCACTTGAATGCAATGAAAATCCTTACTGGATCACCACCCTCTGGGACTGTATTTCCTCCCACCAAGCCACCTCACAGACTTTAATTCCTGTCCAATTAGCTTTAATGGATTAGAGGGAATGAGATTCACTGTCTAAATAAATCACTGCCTAATAAAGGTCAGAATGGCTAATCAGGATCAGTTTTGCTGTTTTTTGCTGTCTGACTGGCTTTATGAATTGGGGCAAGTTGGACAACAATTTTCAGTTTTTACTTTCCCATTTGGTAGGAGAGTGTGTCAGTGTTTGAAAGAGCTTTGAGGTCTTCTGATTTTAAAATTCAGGAGAATTCTACTATATTCTCAGTGTTATCCATCAAGTGGATGAAAGGAATCCCTTGTCTTTCTCTGAGGTGACCCCATGACTACACTGATAAGGCTTATCTCTAAAAGGGTTAATGGCTGGATCGTTCAATAATGTAGGGATTCATGATCCAGTGAAGACCAATATGTTCTGTATTTACCTCAAAGAGGGAAGCCATTGTCCTGAGCTCCCACCAGGGGCAAGCCAGGAAAAATGGAAATTCCATAAAGATCTCCAATGGAAGGGCAAAGCCAGTGTTCTTATACTGCTCCGCATGCGGAGTTCATAACAAGGAAAGAAGAAAGGGAGGACAAGGGAGGTGCCAGGAAGGAGGTTTATGATTTAATGCCTTACAGCATTCCTGTTCTTCCTCAAGTGTCTCCTGTGGGCCAGGCTTTGTGCCTAATGCCACCCAGATCATATTTCAAATAAAAGAGATACCTTTGCTCTCATGAAATTTACAGTCTCTTGGGTCCTAATATATCGACAGTGACATCTAATGTCACATGATAAGGGCATTGAAGAGGTATGAGGGGGCAGTCCAATAGTATATATGATGTGAAGAAGAGTGAAGACTTGAGGAGGAATGAGATCTTAAACTTGGGTCATCAGAAGGATGTTGGGATGAGTTGCTTGGGAGTCAGTGGGCTCTATCACAAGAGAATCAATCAAGGGCTGCACTTCCACTGGGCAGGTGAATTCAGTCACAAAGCCTGAGTTTCAATCTTTAGTCTAGTTCAGTCCATGGGGGAAAAAATATGAATAGAGTACAGTAGCCCTGAGAAAGCTCCAGTTTCCTCATCTGTGAAAAGGAAAAGACTGAATTTGATGGGCTCTGGGGTCCTCTTCCTGGTGCCTATGGTCCTAGCACCTATGTGCTCTCTGAGCCTCAGTTTCCACATGTATAAAAATGAAAGGGGTAGGGGGAAGTTAGATGGCTCAGTGAATAGAGAGCAAAGCCTAGAGAAAGAGGTCCTGGGTTCAAATCTAATCTCAGATCCTTCCAAGCTGTATGACCCTGGGCAAGTAACTTAACTCCTATTTCTTAGCTCTTACTACTCTTCTGCCTTAGAATCAATATATAATTGATTCTGAGATGAAAGATAAGGGTTTTTAAAAAACAGATAATGCTAGATTAGATGGGCTTTAGGGTCCTCTTCCTGGAGTCTGTTGTCCTGGCCCTTGTGTGACCTGGGTAAGCCTCAGTATCCACATCTCTAAAATGAGAAGTTTGCACTAAATAAGCTCTGAGTTCCATCTTCTAATTCTGGAGCCACGAGCTTCTAATCTTACTTCAGAACATTCTGCAATAAATACTCACAGAGATCTTGAATAAATTCTGCAGGTTTCCTGGCTCACCAGCAAAGTCAGAGTGACTGGATGGCCCTGCCAACCTAATATCAATCCTCTCTGGCTGGTTGACCTAATGGGGAGAGTTGGCAGGCATCGATTGCAGGGTAATGATAATTGTTGACTCCTAACCATTCATTCCTCCTCCTTAGTGGAGATAGGAAGTCAAGCGAAGTGACAGTCTCCGTGTATCACTGTCTTCAACAGAAAGGGAAAAAACCCAAATCCAGGTCTTAGAGACCAGCCTTGCCCAGTGTGCTGGTTTATATTAGTCTACTGACTCCACAGAAAAAAGTAACACTGAATTGTGACACACATTTTCCTGGAGGTAGATTGAATCCCACCAAGCTTATTATTCCCAAGACAATGAAGCATCCAGACAAGAATTAGTCTTCCTTTCTGCCCTGTAAAGGCTGTGCAAAGAGGCCTTGAGATGTGAGATATTTTTCATACTACTCTTGCCAAGGGAAGTGAGTTCATTCCAGGGAAAAGGCCTCCTAGGCTTCCCTGAGGTCTACCCTGATCTGAAGCTTTCCTCAAGAGATATTGCCAGTGAAAGAGCTCACAGGCAGGCCAGCATTGTCATTCCTTCCCATATGACCAGCTAAGCTTCTTTAAGAATGATCCTCTTGGGGGGGGGGGCAGCTGGGTAGCTCAGTGGATTGAGAGTCAGGTCTAGAGATGGGAGGTCCTAGGTTCAAATCCGGCCTCAGACACTTCCCAGCTGTGTGACCCTGGGCAAGTCACTTGACATCCATTGCCTACCCTTACCACTCTTCCACCTATAAGTCAATACACAGAAGTTAAGGGTTTAAAATAAAAAAAATTTAAAAAAAAAGAATGATCCTCTTGGGGAGAGGGGCAAAGAGGGAATTTGGCCTGGTGTCCTTGTCAAGAAACTCATTTACATAAAATTTTAAAAATGTTCCTATTTAATGGAATGCTTTGATATCATTTTTAAGGTGTCCATGTGCTATTATTCTTCATATACTTTGGTTGTTGCCCTGAGCAGCTCAGACCTCTCTACCTTCCTGGATTGACTGAATCTTGCTGGACCCCAAGCTTGGTCTTCTTACACTTACATTCTGAGCCAACTTCTCTACCAGCAAAACACACACCTCAATCAGATCTCCCCTCCTCCCTAGACCTAGCATTCTACACAGCTTCACAGGATGATGCCTGGCACATAGTAGGTGCTCACTTAAAACTTGGTAATGATAGTGACATCATGGACATGGAAATTTCCTCTTTAAGATTTGAAAATATTTGGAATATTGATTCATGATAAGAATAATAATAACAAGAATACCGCCCATTCACATTTCACTTTAAAGTTTGCCAAATGCTCTATGTTTACAATCTTATTTGGTCCTCCCAACAATCCTGTGAAGCTGGTGCTTTCATTATTACTTCAGTTTTACAAATGAAGAAATTGAGGCTGAAAAAGGTTAATGATTTGCAGAAGGTCACATAGCTAGAAAGAGTCTGAATTGAGAATGTCTTCTTGACTCCATGGCCAACACTCTGTCCTTTAAACCATCTAACTGCCATTAGACAAAGGCAGACATCTAAAATTGCTTATTCAGTGCCACGTGAATTTTGATTCTATTGTAGCTAGTCTTTTGAATGGGCAAGATTTTCTTTCAGCAATAATATTTATGCTATATATATTTTAAACAAGTACAAAGCATCATTTTATGGGTGTGATCTTATGATAAAAGAATTGGCCTGGAAGCAAAATGTAAACTAATAACAGCTCACCTTTATAATGAAACTTTAAAGTTTCCAACAATTTTTCATAGAATATTTCAGAAAATAAAGAGGGCTAGATTTGTAATCAAAGGATACGAGTTCAAATCCCATGTTGACTAATTTCTATCTAGGTGACTGAACAAGTTATTGTCTCCCTCTGAGCCTCAGTATCTTCATCTATAAAAGAAAGGCTTTGGGCTAAATAACGGCCAAAATCCCTTTTAACGTTTCCCCAATGATCCTAGGAGTCAATGCCATTATTGTCCCCATTTTTAAAATAAGAAAACTGAGATTCAGGGAGTTGAAACAACTTGTCCAGTGTTACACAGAAAGCTAGTAAGACATGAATCCAACTTGTCCTGACTTCAAAGACACATCCTGGACATTGTGCTAGAGGAACAGTACATCAGCTGAGAATTCTCTACCTCTTTATTTTCTGGACTTTCAAAGATTTCCATTTTGAATGAGTTCCAGAATCACAGGTGGGAGTTGAACTAAGCCACTTCTGAGGTCCAGTTATAACTTTAAGACATTAGGATGCTATAATGAAGTCTAGCCCCTGGGTGGGGAGTGGGGCAGAGAACTGGGGTTAAGGTTAGAAGAAAAAATCAGTGAATGTCAAATAAAGAAATTGAGCTTTTCATCTGACTAGTCCATACCTTTCAAATTAATGGGTTAGATAATCCTGGCCTTTTTGTGGGGTCATCACCACTACATCACTCCAGCCAGAAACTTGGCAAATCTTTTTTAGCCTTGGCAGTTGTATGGCTACAAGTTATGGCCCATTATAGTCTCCAAAGAATGAACTTCATTCAGTAGCATCCAAAGGGTAATAAAGAGGGATGCCCCAGAAGGTACAGCCAAACCACCAAACACCAGCAAGAATGAAGCAAGAGAGACAGGGCAGCATCAAAAAGAAGATGAGCCAGTCAATCACATGGCAAATGGAAGGGCAATTTATGCAATTCCTTCTGAAATTAACAAAAAAATTTAATTAGTTCCTTACTTTACCATCTTTATTGGTGAGGAAATATCTAAATCGAATTAACTTAGAATGAGGGATAGCTGTAATGAAAGAAAGAAAGAAAGAAAGAAAGAAAGAAAGAAAGAAAGAAAGAAAGAAAGAAAGAAAGAAAGGAAGGAAGGAAGGAAGGAAGGAAGGAAGGAAGGAAGGAAGAAAGAAAGAAAGAAAGAAAGAAAGAAA
>NC_058131.1:698237816-698291429 GCF_016433145.1 Gracilinanus agilis
AGGAAGGAAGGAAAGAAGGAAGGAAGGAAAGAAGGAAGGAAGGAAGGAAGGAAGGGATGGAGGGAGGGAGGGAGGGAAGGAGGGAGGGAGGAAGAAGTCAAGCCTTAAACTGCTTCATCTTCCTTAGCCTCATCTTTCTCTTTTGTAGAACAAGAGTTAGACTGAATGCCTCTAAGGTCTATTTTAGGTCTAAGTCCTATAATTCTATGAAATTAAAATGTTGTTTAAAAAATGAAAAGAAAAAAGAACTAGAATTCCATAAAGGCAAACCCTTTAGTGAACATGTAAGTTTTCAGCTTCTCCTGTCAGGAGGGAGGATGGTTGTGGACATTTAGTTGCTCAGGAGTGATGAAGATACAACCACCTCCCGGCTCTCTGTAGCCCGTATGAATGAACTCTGCCCTCGCAGAGAATCCATGGGCGCAAGGGTCTTGACCAAAACTGGCTTTGAAATTATTTCTACAATGCCAGAAATACAGAAGAAGCAAATATTTTCCCCAATGCTCCCTTCTTCAGAAAAAGTCACTTAATAGTGGAGACAAATGCTCCGTTTTCTAGCCCCAATGATTTCCTGTGGGCTTCATTATGAAGTTCTTTTGTTTATTGAAGGCTGGGGGAATTCAGAGCAGTGTGACCCAACTTCCCTTCTAAAATCTATCTGGCCACATCAAAGTAAAAATTACTTTTGCAAAGATTGTATTGCTTGTTTTGTTTTTCTCCACTTTATTAATAATGCATCGAGTATGTTCATGACTTCCTTTCCCGCTATATTTCATACTGAGCATCACTGAAAAATAGCTTTGAAACCTTCCCTCTTACCTGATCCTTTGGCCCTGCTGCGCACGTACAAGTTTAAAGAAAGTATACGCCGTCCCCTGCATTCTGATGTGTCCAACAAAGCTCCATCCCTGCTCCTGCTTGCCAGCAGCCCTGGATTGTCACACTTGGAGCATCATATGGGGTTCAAGGACTAGAGGATCACTTTTTAAAATGTGGTCTGTGCCTGTAAGAGAATGTTATTTCCAGCAAGAAATGACAAAGACAAGCCACATAGAGACACATGGAAAGATTTTGTATGAATTGAAACAGAGTAAAAGCAAGAGAATGGAGCATCCATAATCACCATAACAGCATCAAAGAAAAGAGCACTAGGAGAAAGCCAGATTTGGAAGATTTGAAATAACCAATGGTGGTCCAGGAGAGCTGACAAAGGAAACTGAGAGTCAAGGGCCTACTGGGGCAGAATGATATATCCAGTGTTTTCGCTTAATTCCTTTTCTTTTCAAGGCTGGAGTCAGCCAGGGAGAAAGAAGGGGTTTTGGATAGGGTTTTTTTCCTGAAATAACTGAAAAGTAAAGGCAGACTGCATCAATTTTGAAAAATGTACTGAAAATCAGGTTTATTAGGGAAGCCCCAATTTAGTATGATGCATCTCTCAAGCATTTTGTTGGGAGTGTACCTCTGTCTAAAAGCCACCTCTGCCTTCTACCCTGTCACCTGGTCAGGGGACACAGAAAGTTCCTCTAATTAGTCCCCAGGGACTGAGGTTATCTGTAAGAATATGTTCATCATAGATGGTCTGAGAAGGTGGACCCTGACTGGTCTCTAAAAGGGAGCCAGGAAATGGCTGAGACCCTTTTCTTTTCCTTCACCCTCTCTCCCCTGCATTTCTAGACTGGGGAGCAAGCAGAGAGGACAGTGGGTTTCTCCATTGCCTCTTGGTAAAAAATGGTCCCTTCACAGAAAGTCTATGGAGAGTGAGAGAAATATTCCATTTCCCGGCCTCCTTCTTCTGCCTTTCTGGCTCCTTTTCTGAGAATTGGGCAGAAACTCAAGTCCATGAGAATGAACTTCCCACTCAAATGCAAGAATTCCTGAGTTTGACTTCCTAGAGGGAAAAGATTCCTTCAACCAAAAAAAGGGCATTGATGAAGGATTATCTCCAAAGCTAAAGGATCCAAGAGAAGTCACCAAAGGTCCAGAGAAGAGATCTGATGATTGCCCGCTCTACTGTAGACATAAATTATTCAGACAGATCTGAGCTGAAAAGGAAGTATTTCTTAAGCAGTCTCCCAAGATGCCTTTACTCTCTGGGTTGAACCTAAAGGGCTAGTGAAGTACTTGGGGTGGTTGTATTCTTTTCATGGAATGAGGTCTTCCCATCTTGGGCATCTTTGGTGATGGAGGAAATTAAGGCTATCTCCTACCTATCACCTCCACTGTACACTGGGTATGCATGAAGGAATTGGCATGTGTGTCACCCGCCTTGGACAAAACCTAGACATAAGCCGTACCTGAGTTCTCTTTAGGATATTTTCTCAAAGTGTCTGAGGTAGGGGCCTAAGGAAAAGCAAGAAAATAGCTCCTTTATCCACTTCCAGAACTGAACCTGGTTTGTGTTAGCCCAGTGCTTTGGAGGCTGCAGATTAAGAGGAGCTGGGCCAGGAGTAACAGATTTTTTTTTTTAATAGGCCATCCTCCCTCACCTGTGCCTCACTGAATGCTCCTTCTTGCTGTTGATGCTCTCTCCTCTGGGCAATGGTTTTTATTATTCTGAATTTGCCTTTTACTTCCGTATCGCCCCAGGAGAATGTAAGCTTCTTGGGACCCAGGATGGTTCCCTTTTTGTCTTCCTGTCCCCAAGCACAGCGGTGACTTGAGAAATGTTTGTGGAATTGAATTCGATTTCTTGCATCACTCAGTGACTAGTAAGGAAGTCAAAGACTCCATTTCTAGAGAGAAGACATTTGGAAAACTTGCCTTCTGCTACCTCCCCATCATCATCAACAGAGATATTCAGAGGCCCGGTATTGTAGAGGGTCCTGGACTCCTGGGCGCAGCTTTGAGAACAGAAAGGCACCAAGAATCTGCCTTGTCAACATTCCCAGGTTACAGCTATTTCACTTTATGGATTTCCGTTTTCATCCTGAAGAGCTTGTTTGTGCAATTCTTTCCCTGGAGAGCTAAACATGGAGGGCACGTTCTCTCTTTGTGAGCCTGAGAAAGGATTAGTCATCACAGGAAGTGGGATGGGAAAATTCCCACCCTAATGATCTGATGGGTTTTCTTGGCTTTTGAGCTCCAACCCTGGGCTCGCCAGTGACAGTATTTGAATTTCTGAAGCCCTCAGAATCCTATTGATTTATGACTAATGAGAACAACAGGCGGCTCTCAGGACACACTCATAATTTCCTTTCCTGTCGATAGAAAGGTGGGAAGTGGGGCGGGCAGGCTATAAAGCTTAAAGACAGTCAAGGCAATGAAAAGGACAAAGACAGGAGAACAAGAAGCCCAAAGCGAAACAAAATCCCTGTGATATGGCTAGAAATGTGAGCTCAAAAACTTTCTCAGAAATGACAGCTATTTGTGGGGAAGGAAGAGAGGCCAGGGAAGATGCTTGCTTGGCGCCTCCTGCCATCAGTTTCTGATGCCTGTCACATGTTCAAGGTGATCTTTCAAATACAGGAATAAATGGACAGTTTCCAGGAATATAAAGATGTGACCAGAAGGTAGGTCTGCTCTCGGGGCCCTTCTGGCCTGTCTCCTTGACCCCACCAGATGCCGAGGGGCTCTTCTCCAGGTTGGCTGTGAGATGACTTGGCTTTTCCAGCGATCACTGGGGGAGCGAGATCTGAAGAAGAGGGGAGATAAGACGCCCTCAACACTGCAGATTCTGAAAGGGTGGAAGCAGAAAGTGTATCACATGGCAGCGCTTCCCTGTTTGTTAGCCCAGGGGTCTTCAGTGGCTCCATTCGGTATTTTTGGATGTGACACCTATTGTCTTCCAGTGTTTTCATGCAATAAAAGGATTTAGAGCCAGAAGAAACATTAGAAGTCATCGAGTACCTCCCGTATCCTCTACTCCTACCTTCATCTTCCAGAGAAAGAAGCTGAAACCAACTAAAGCAAGTAGCAAAACTGAGATTTGAACTCAGGGCTTTTCCCTGGAACACTTTGTTCCTTTCACAATACCCTACTGGCAATTGTCCAGGCTAGTCTCTACCTCTCTGCAGCCTGTAGTCCCTTAAGATCCAGCCTTGCCTTCCTCTGCTCTGACTGACAAGCTGGAAGGAATGCTGGCCCCGGCCTGTGCTCCAGAGGGTGATTTCATTTCCTTTATCACAGGGGGACGACGTCCCTTCCTGTTAACCTCCTTACAAATACAATTGAGTGTCCAGAGGACGTGCTCTCTGGCTGAATCCTAGACTCGGCTCTCAGCAGTTCCCAAGTCTAACTCCGGCTATGTCCCAGCCACAGTGAATCTCCTCTTCCGGACCCTGGACCTCTCCAGATGCTGGCTACAACCCCCTTGGCCTTGTGGGACACCAGAGACTGTCCTGACTCATTAGTGTTTGCCCTCTACCCGTTGGCATGTGAATGGCTGTCTTGCCAGTCCTAGCCAAGTGGCACTTGGGAAGCCGGTCTCATGGGCCCCTCTGGACGTCTTCTCCGGCGATGCCTCTTCCACATTGGAGTCCAGCCCGGAAAGAAGGCTTGGGCTGTGCTCCTGTCGGTCCCCGGGCTCACTGTCCCTTCCAGCTTTGTGACTCGGTCGTGTTGAATAGATGAAGCCAAATGAAGCAGAGCAGGACAGCGGGGCTCCTGACCTGCTTGTTCCCACCT
This sequence comes from Gracilinanus agilis, assembly GCF_016433145.1. Taxonomy (NCBI): domain Eukaryota; kingdom Metazoa; phylum Chordata; class Mammalia; order Didelphimorphia; family Didelphidae; genus Gracilinanus; species Gracilinanus agilis. The sequence goes on from NC_058131.1 coordinate 698,242,440, forward strand.
TTCCTTCTCCTTTCCCAGAGTTGGCATTCATGAAACGAAAGCATCGAAGGCCGGCCAGCGGGACCCTGGTCTAGCCGTACCCATGGGGAAGCTTGTCTGTAAACACAGCCTGAGAGCGCAGGCAGAGCCACCAGGGACTGTCCCCAGAAAACCTCCGCCTGGGAAGGTGGTTCTCCTGCCCGGCCTCACCGCTTCCCCTGCCGCCCGGGCCACGTGCTCCAGGTTATTCCCTTAGAACAATGTGGGTGCCGCCTGGAAGGCCAGCTCACACTTCTGCCCCCGCCCCCTGTAAAAGAGAGGACCCCCGACCCAAAGGCACTCTGAAAAGCATCCAGCCGGCGCGCCTTCTGGAAGAGGACACGAGAGTCCCTCGAGGGGTCACACACGTAGGTAGTTAGTGGCAGACAGTGAACTCGAACTGAGGTCCCCCGTCTTCACTCCCACTGGCCTTTTCACCCCATCGTCTCCACGTCCCTCAGAGGATACAGAAGCGGAAGGGAGAGGGACGATCCTCTGGTTTAAGTCCTCCCCGCTCTGGGGAAAGGAGCACCTGAGGGGTAGCCAGGGAAAGCCACCGACCCAGCGTCACAGAGGGAGTAAGGAGCTTCGAGGGGTCCCCTGATGCCAGACCACGTGGCCCCGTAGAGGGTTTAGGGGAGGTTCCAGGCAGAGGCCTCCTTAAAGATCTCATGCCCCAAAGCACCTCCATTTCCATGGAGAAATGAGGCCCCCAGAGTCGTAGAGAGTTGGTTATGGGCGAGCACGTTGAAGAGCTAGAATTCCATCTCAGGTCCTCTCACTTCAACCACTCGGTTGACTAGGTGGCTGGGGGATGGGGGGGCGCCATAGAGAGGACCCTAGGCTTGGTGTCAGAAAGACTTGAGTTCAAATCCAGCCTCTGATACCGACTAGCTATGTACCCCGGGGCCAGTGGTTTAACTGCTCTGGGTCTCAGCTGATTGATCTGTTAAGTGGAGATCACAATAGGACCCACCTCCCAGGATTGTGGTGAGAATCCCACGAGATAATCGTTGTTTAAGTGATCCCGAAACCTTACAATGTTACAGAAATGCTAGCAATGGTGATGATGCTCAGCATCCTTCTTCATTAGGTAGGTCCTCCGCTATCTCCATGGTTAGACTTCATTTTTCCCTAGGAAAAGCAGCCTCTTTGTCCTCCATTTCTTGGCCTCCAGCTGGAATCATTGCAAAGAAGATGAAATATGGATGCCCTTCCTTGATTCTCATCTCCTTCACTTCGTTAAGTTGGACACAAAAGGCTCCAGAAAATCTGGTATCTCCTGGGGAAATGTCTGTCATGGGGTGCCTCGTCCATTCATACCCACCCTCATTCATTCATTCATTCATTCATTCATTCATTCATTCATTCAACAGACATTTGTTCGGCCCTACTACGTGCTGAGCCCTGTGTTCCTCCACGGAGAGGCATCAGTGTGAGCATTTCCCCTGAGAAGGTGGCGAATGACAGAAGGGACGGGACAGGTGGTGGCCCGCTTGGGCCGAGCTTGTGTCACTTTCAAGAAACAGCTTCTGATTTCACTCAAATGCAGACAGCATCAGCGAGGAATCTGGGCCACCTTGGGTAACCATGGCAACCGGCCCTTCTGCGCTGAAGCCAGAATTGGGGAAAATGCCTCAAACTTCTACTCTGATTAAGGAGCAAACTTGTTTATCATGGTGAGCCTCCCTGGGCAGCCCTAGGGAGGAGCAAGCAGGAGCCCGGCCTCCTTCCCGTCCAGCCCAGACAAAATGGAGCATCGCAGCTCGCTGAGAAGCACTCTGTGTGAGGGGACGGCACAGGGGGATGACAGTTTATGAGAAAATATGCTCCGTGCTTGAAAAAGCAATATTGGATTTTATGAGTATTTCAGGCCGGGAATTGTTGCCGGGCTCCGCTCTCGGCCCATTTATTTCCTCACCGGAGGTTGGAGTCATTTGGTTTGTAAAGCTCTGAACGGGCAATTTTCTCAGCGTATGCTTAGGAGATTCTTTAAAAAACTTCTGTTAAGGAGAGACGCGAGAAGCCACAAGAAATCTGCCAGTCGTGTGGATCGACTGGAATCTGCTTCATGGAGTCCGTGTTTCACAACGCATGTCCGAGGCGCCCAAACAGAACTGCGTCCCCTCAGCATGGCCCGACGCCTCCCTGCCAGGAAGCAAAGCCTCTCTGTTTGTCTCCCCCTCCTGATCCTAATAAGTGTCTCTCCATAAACCCTCCACAGAAGCTTCATTCAGTGTCCTCGAAGCCTCGCCTGGTTCTTCCGATATCTTCAGGAGACCAGAGCAGCCCTCGGACATAACTGAGCCACTTTCTGCCCAAAACGTGCATCGCCCATGAATGCCTTTAACACATGCCGTGTGGGCCCGGCGTCACTGCCGTATCCTTTGAGGCCAACCACAGGCCTTTTCATTACCTTCTGGCTATTTGATTCTTCGAAGAGCAGGGCCCCCTTCACTCACGTCGCCACAGGGTCCTTGGGGGAACCGGGAAGGGCAAGAAAGACATCACTGTGTGAGGGTCGCTCTGAGGGGCCTCGTCCTAGCTCTCCCAGGGCGAGGCCACACGTCTCCATGGAAGTGTTCAGAGATGATTCTCTTATGTCCATTGTTTGCGACGCCTTTCCTTCCGGTCCCACCCCGCCCGACCCCAACATTATCCATTGAGAATCAATTTAGTCAACCAGCCTTAAGCAACTTTGAAAGAACTGTGTTTGCTAAAGTGGTACAGCAAAATAGTGGAGACGAGATAGTCTTTGATACAGAAGTCTGTGGCCCATTTCTGTGTGCCAGGTAAGCACTTTACAGATATCTTATCTCGTCCTCACAATCATCCTGGGAGGTAGGAGCTGTGATTGTCTCCATTTCACAGATGAAAAAAATGAGGCCAACAAAGCCCAAGTGACTTGTCCAGGATCACACAGCTAGGAAGTACCTAATTTAGATTTGAACTCAGATCTTCTTTATCCCAAGCCCAGGACTCTATCCAGTAAATCACCTCACTGCCAAAAGCTGAGCCAGTATAATAAAGAGTAGCCCCAAGTGGCTGGAGTCCTTCATGCTGCTGAAAACAGAACTATTGATTCCTCAGCTTCCCATCCTTTGCTTCTCTCTGCCTCTGTCTCTGTCTCTGACTGTGTCTCTGTCTCTCTCTCTGTCTCTCTCTTTCTCTGTCTGTCTGTCTCTCTCTTTCTCTCTCAGTTTTTCTCTGTCTCTGTTTCTCTCTTCTCTCTCTCCCCTCTGTCTTTCTTTTTCTGTCTGTCTGTCTCTCTCTCTCTTGGTTTCTCTCTGTCTGTCTCTTAATTTCCCAATCTCTGTGGTTGAGTTTACTTTGCTTTCTGCTTAGTTTTTGCTTTAAAAGAAGCCAGTTTCACTGCTTGAACACATGGGCTGTTGGGGATATTATTGGGGATGGAGACGCTAAATGATGACTCTAGTCCAACCATCAATAATATGGAATCAGGTCTTGATCAATGATACATGTAAAACCCCATGGAACTGTGCATGGCTAAGGGGGGGGGGGGTTAGGGGGGCTTGCGGGAGAGGGAAAGAACATAAATATGTAACTAGGAGAAAATATTCAAAATAAATAAAAGAAGCCAGTTTCTATAGGACACAGCAATTGACAAATGCACTGTGTGATTCCTTTCATAAACAGTGGAAAGAGGAGCAGTAGATTATAAAGCAGGAGAAAAAGATGGGTGAGAGGGAGGAGGGAAGGGAGAAGAAAGAGAGAAAAGGAGATTTTGTAACTTCGGGGCCTTCTTCCGGCCTGGGAGGCTCAGAGCTAAACAAAAGCGATTATTTTATAGAAGATTTTATAACATCCCCATGTTATGTCTCACATGAGTGAGAATTCATGGTTGGGTCCTGATTCCTGAGCAAACTAGATTAGCAGACCTTGGTTGGTGAAAGTTGCAAGGGATTCGGGAGTGAGTATTGCTGAAGTGATCACCTTGGGCCCTTCCTCTGCCCAGTGTCCTCCAAGTGAATTTGAAAAGAGAACGAATTCCCTTTAAGAGGTAGAGCCAAGGGCTTAACTAGAGAGAGATGCATTCACACAGGGGAGAAATGTGCAAGGCAGAAGGCATCTCTATGAAAATGGAGTCCACCAAAAGCTGTCACCTACAAGTGCAATAGAACCCATCCCACACAAACTGCTAGATAGTACTGCAGGGATGAATTCACGAAATGCCCTTTACTAAGCATTCCCCATATGCCAGGAGCTGTAGGCATGGACAGAAAAGTAAGACCAGCCATGACCTCAAGGACGTTGCCTTCTTCTAGGGGAAGAAAACAGAGAGAGGAGGGATAGAGCGGGTGAGATGCTTTCACTGGGAAGTCACAGGGATGGCTATTGGATTCATAGAGCCATTAAGTGGCCTTTCATTTCCTGGAATGGTTCTATGGTTCTGATTATTGTAGGAGACAGAAGTGAGGAAGGAGGGTTGGAAGTAGGGAGGCTCCTCTGTGAAAAGAGCAGGAGACTCAAACACATCTAAAGTCAGCTCCTTCCCGTGTCAGTACAGTTGGAGCATGGAATGTGTGAAGAAGAGGAATACATACTTAGAGTCTAGTCTTAAGCTAGTGACAAAATATACAGGACTCCACCCACGAGGCTGGGGCATTTGGACGTCACCTTTCAAGCAATCAGAAACATTGAATACTTTGGGAGGCAGGAACCATCCAGTCCGATCTCTTCCACATGTGTGGGCAGGTTCTAGCCCTCCTTCCCAGAGCCACCCCTGAAAGGTCGGGGAGCTCCATCTCTGCCACCATCAGCTTGAAACTCCATCCAACCAGAATGAGTTATGGAACGTCAGTGCAAGTTTATAATCTCTCCGAGGCACTTGCCTTCCATATCATTGTGATTCTCCCAGAAGCAATCTCCCAGAGAAGTGACATCGGCCTCCCAAGCTAACAGGGTCTGTGTCTACACCAATTCCAAAGACCACTCTACAGTAGAGAGCTAATTGTAGGACCACAGGAAAAGGTGTCTCGATGCTCTTTCAGGCTCACCTGCAGCTGTGAAATGAACACTGTTTGATGATCGAGTAGCCAGCATCCAGTTAGACTTTCTTATCATCTCATAATCATGGGATCCTAGATGTTGAAGTGAAATGAATCTAACTCTGTCTCATTTAAAGATAAGTCAATCAAGGTTCTGAGTTCAACTGAGGCCACATAGGTAGTAAGTGGCAGGACCAGGATTTGAACTCAGGTCCTAGAACTCTAAGTTATAAATGACTTAAAGCAGTGATTCCCAAAGTGGGCGCCACTGCCCCCAGTGGGTGCTGCAGCCATCCAGGGAGGTGGTGATGGCCACAGGTGCATTCATCTTTCCTATTAATTACTATTAAAAATTTTTAGAAATTAATTTCCAGGGGCACTAAGTAATATTTTTTTCTGGAAAGGGGGTGGTAGGCCAAAAAAGTTTGGGAACCACTGATTTAAAGCAAGATTTCTACAAATGGTCACTATCCACTTCCTATTATTCCACTGATCTGGACTCATGAGAAAGTTAGAATCACCCAGATGATGTCTGGGGGATTAAGGAAGGCAGAAATGAACAGAGCATCATTCCATCTCATAGTTTAAAAACCCTTTGAAGTTTGTAAATATTTTACCCAATGGTCTCCTTTACTGCTTACAACAGACAATAGAGGTAGATTTCTTTTTTTTATTTCACATTAATATATTAACTGGATTTTTGTTCAAATAAATAGGGAGTTCTCTTTAAATAAAGATCTTCTCACACTCTGGCCAGTAAGAGGAAATCAAAGGTAGTGCATCCAGGGGAGAGTCAGTCATCAATCAGGAGCATGAAGTTGTAGAGAAGAGATGAGAACTGAATTAGGTCTAACAGATACTTTTTACTCAGGACTAAGCCAGGCCCCACGTACACCTGATTTCTGTCTATCAAGGAGCCCTAAGGAGGGTGGGAAAGGTTATGCGATCTTCGGCACTGGGCCTAGGCAGCCCACAAAGCACAGGAGGGATCCAATAGAGGTAGATTTCTAAGGGTATTATTGTTCCCATTCCATTAATGAGGAACCTGAGAACTGGAAATATCAAGGGATTTCCTGAAATTGCCCCACTCTTAAATAGATGGGCTGGGACTTGAATCTGGATCCTCTGACTCCAAATTAAAAGCTGCTTCTACTAACCATCTGCTTCCAGGACTAGTGCCCACTGTGTAGGAAGAGGCGATAATCAGAGCAGAGTTTAGATTATGACATCTAGAGTGGCAGTAAGTCCTAGCTGATAAAGTATTTTCTTTGACAGATATTAGACTGTGCAGCTCTCAACAAATTACTTAACTTCTTGGTGCTCAAGGCAACTCTTTAAGATTAAATAAAAGCTACAAAGGAGTTGCCATTCTGCATCTGTGAAGGCAGTTTCTACCCTAGAACTTTCTGGTGAAATTACATGTCTCAAACGAAAACAAAAAACCCAGGACTAAGAGAGAACTTGCAAAAAGTATTGTAGTATGAAGCCATTTTGCAAATAAAGAAAGAGGGGAAGGCATTTGCCTGGGTCACACTGGTAGCAAGAAGAAGATCCAAGATGAGAACTCAGGCCCTCTGGATCCCAATCCTTTCAACTAGTACTCTTGGCTCCAAAGCCTCAAAAAAGGAGCATGGTTTGGTGAAGATTAAAGAAGAGGAAACAGGCCATAGAAGCCTCTTTTTCATGGTTATTCTAAGATTAGAACGAATGAGGCCATCTCTCCCATTCACTTGGTGATGAATTCTTTGGTCAGGACAACCCATAAAAATATAAAATGAAAAATACTGCTAAATCCTCTGTAGTCCAATCCCCTTCTGCTCTGCTTGACAATGACTGGGATCCAGGGCTAGGAAAATGGTAAAATGTACCCCAAATCTTCATTTTCGGATCATCATCACATTTGACACTTTTGTCCAAATCAACAAGTGGACATCCCAATAGAAAAAAAAATAGGTCATATCCATGTTGCCATTTTCATGGCGAAATAAATGAAGACAGAAAACATAAAATGAAAGACGTCTCTCGGTTTTTCCTTCAAGAAGAAAATAAAGGAGGGACTGGGATTGTTTTCAGGGTAGATCAAAAAGTAACCAAAAACATAACTTAATAGGATATGATCGCATAGTCCAAAGGGAACCATAGAGATAATTATCAGCTGTCCACCATATCTGCTGCAGGGAAAGAGGAGAGAAATTCAACAGAGAACCCAAGAAGATCTTGTATACTCAATGACCATCTGCTTTAATCTTCCACTCCTTCAGTACAAAGGTGGGTCAAGAGAGGATGGTGAAAAATGTTTGAAAGTACAGCTCAATATGAAGAAATCAAGAGGCCAAAGACTTAGGAAGCAGTGGTCATAGCGAATAGAAAGAAACATCACAAAATGCAACTGCACAAAACAACTGGTTCCCAATATGGAGGTCACCTCCAAGCCAGTTATCTGCGAATGCTCAGAGCATCCATGTGCAGCAGTAAAGATCAAAATTAACTCCAAGTTAAAGGAGAGGATAAAGATAGAAGAAATGGCAAACCATGAAAGTGGCTCCACCTTGATTAGTTTGAGACATCTATTCTTGCTCACAAATAAGAAATGGATTACAAGAACAGACAGAGACATGGACTACTACCCTTTTTCTTATGCAAAGCAATCACCACACTGAGTAGGCCTGAAGAGTCTAAAAACTGCCCAAATGGTAAACCCTGGATTTCTTGCTAAAGTAAAACAAGATCAGAATTTCAATTCAAAATATTACAGAGGGAGCAGGATTGCCTCCTAAGGCATCAGGAATTAGAAGAAAGGAAAATGAGTTTTCAGAAAGCTTGTCATAAGACCCATCTAAGCCAGATCATCACAAGAGCATTTAAGGATGCCAGTGGACGGAGAAAAAATAAGCAGATGGCAGGGAAAACCACTTCAAAGAGATATAGAGCTAAGGTGCAAAGAGGCAGGATGCTCTTAGGGATGGTTGGAGAGGGAATAAAATTAAAATTGCTTTTGGGTTTATCTACAGCTCTCAGGCAGATCGCTGTCACCACAGTTTCTCTTGTTTCAGACAGGAAGAAGGTAGATGGTGAGCCTTCAATAGAAAAAGGAAGAAGACAATCACCCTAGTTGTTTTCATTCTAATCTCAAGCCCTCATTTTCAAAAAAAACTACTATTTAAAAAAAACTTTTACTTTCTGTCTTAGAAGGCAAAAGAACTTTCTATCTTCCAAGGCAAAAGAGCTATGAGGGCTCATCAATAACCGGGGTTAGGTGACTTGCCTAAGGTAACATAGTTAGGAAGTATGTGAGGCAAGATTTGAACCCAGATCTTTCCTCCTCCAGGCCCAGCTCTCAATCCACTGAGTCACCTAGATACTCTGCAACTACTATTAGTATTTTTTAGTGACAGTAGGAGACAACAGACAGTCTGAGAGGGTGGAGAGCCAAAACTGGCCTCTTCCAGGTGCCCAAAATTGGCATTCTATCTCTCACCTCCATTGTGGCTCTGCTTAGGGCATCTCTATCCCTGGAGTGCATAGCCTCCTTACCCCTGCCCCCTCCTCATTTGGAAGCATCAGGAACTGCGGCTGCTAGGTCCAAAAAAGGAAAAAGGAAAAGCAGCTGGGCCTCAGAGGTTGGAACCAAGCAGGACGTATGTTGGCTTTCATCCTACAGATCTCTCTAATAGCAGCAGGACATAAACTCAGAGCACATAGTAGGCCAATAAGGAAGATGAGACACCAACCTAACTGTCTCCCTTGCAACTCCCACCCATTGAGCCTAGTTCTGCCAAAGAGAACACATCAAGTAACTGCGCCACATAACAGCCCTTCACATCCTAGAGGTGACTCTCAGACCCTATCACGCCTTCTCTCTTCCTTGAGCAGGGACCAAAGCTGCCGGCATGTGCTGCATGTCTAATGACTATTGGCTCCATAAAGCACCCCAGTGCCGTGAAGATCTGAGGCTACAGGCTCCCACAGCCCTGCCATGAAACTTATTAGCATCCCATGTGGACCAAGTTAGGTTCCTTCAAGCTAGAGTGTTATTATCAACAAAGATGGCTAGAGATCATTTAAATATCAATGAGATTAAACAAATCATCAGTATACAAACATCTAACTTCATCCTTGAAATTTAATCACCAAGAATAACTGAGCCTGGATTTTCAGGGTGATTGCACAGAGCTAAAATAAATTTAATCACACCTCCTTGATCCCTGGGCTGCTCGGTGAGCCCCAGTGAGAGAGAGCTAAGCTGTAGAAGAGTTTATTTTGGAGCTGTCAATTTGAGAGACTTATTTAGCTGAACATTAAGCTATGGTGTCTGGCATGAAATGAATAATTTTACAAGTGACAGAATTATTATAGCTTTTTCTCCTGTAGAAAACAGAAATCCATTTCTCCGGGGGCTTTTCTCCTTTTTTGCTCATAGATTTCAATTAGTTTGGGCCATAAATGTGACCAGACTGAAATGACTGAGTTCCAAAGTCCAGAAAAGAAGTCCCGACTCCCCTCTCGGAGCCCTTGAGTGCCTGATCTGAGGGGAAGATCAGCCTGGCTCAACAGCTTCCCCCAAAGTTGTTCCTCCTTCTAAGCTTAGGCTCTGAGAGTTAGCAAAGGAACTTTGGCTACAGCAAGTCAAAGACAGAACAAGAAGTTGAGACCCAGAAGTTCACTTTCAGGCTGGGATTGAAGGATAAAAGCTGGCATGGGGAGAAGTACTAAGGAGTTCATGTCCAAAGAGAGCTAGCTGTGGTCTTAGAGGAAGGCCATCTGGAGATGCAGCAGACTAATGAATGGAGACGGGCCAAGAGCAGGCAGAGGTCAACCAAGCAATATTTGTTAAGTCCCTACTCTGTGCCAGGTATTGTGCCTTTAAGGGCTTTCCAAAAGCATCTCATTTTCTCGTTTAGTCCAGTGGCCAAGCCCAAGTCCTCTTGGCAGGAGAGATGCAACTTCAAGCCCTGGCTGGGTGATTCGGAGCACTAAACTTCTCCTACCTTAGTTTCCCCAGCTGTAAAAGTGGAGCTAGTAGCTACTTCCAGGGGTTGTGGTGATACTCAAAATGGTTGACGGATGTAAAGCATTTGGTGAATTCTAAAAGGCTCTACCGATGTTGGATCTTCCTAAGATGCTCCATCCCTCCCTTGAAGCACTGGCTGTAGCTCTGGACAGTTCAGCTTGGACAACCAACACCTCACAATTTTCTACCCCTTTGAAAAGACAAGCAGACTGTGTTTCTGCACTTATATTTAGGAAACCAGACTCCACTTGTCCCTTTCCTCCTCAATGGGCTGATCCTCCTCAGTTTCTTTAAGGCCTGGGCCATTTATATGGCAGTCCAGTAATGACACCAATACAGGTATGCAGAGAGGAAACACCTACACGTGTCTACATACCATTAAAATGTCTGAGCCCCAAATCTCTCCAGGTGCTAGGACAACCAGGAGGAAGGAGACATTTCCTAGAAATTTGCTCAGGAAAAAGACTAAGCTCACTGTTTAGCATAGTGTCTACCATATATAGTTGGCACTTAATAATTGTCTGTTGAGTGACTGACCTTAAACACTTCCCATAGATAGCAGAGGAGTCTGTGGAAGACTGGGAAATTGTGCTCATTTTTGTTTGGAGGCCAAAGGGGACTGTGGCAAGAACGATTTGCTAGCTTTTCCCCTATTTCTTAACATGGCTATTCCATCCCAATTTAATACTTTGCAATTAGATGTACAGATCCTGCCTGCACTGTTGGTTGGGTAGTCATTGGACGGGGGCTCCATGTCTGCCTCCTCTCTATTGACTCCACGGGAGTTCCAGAGCGAATGAAGCATGTGTGTTGGGGACTCCTTTACTGGTCCGCCAAATAACTGCATCTGATGCTGCAGGTGCAGGTTGCCTTGGTAACAAGAAAACCTATGGCCATCCCATCACTCGGAGGCACTCATGTCCCAAGCCATAATGCGCTGCCCAGCTTTCGAACTCTACTTTGGGCCTCTTCAACTGCAGCTAATTCTGGGCGGGGGGTGGATCAGGTCCCAGGAGGTCCTGTTTTCTAAATAGCGCACTGTAGTAAGGGTCCCTCTCTGATACCCTCCTCTACGGGGAGCTGTCCACTTTGGGGTGTACCGGCTACCCAAAAGCCGTAGCATCATGTAAATAATTTCTATTGCCTAGTAACTGGGGCTTTCTTCTTGGCTTCCCCGGCTGCCAGCTGGGTTGGACTCGTTTTAATCTAGGGGTAAGAGATAAATGGATTCTCCTCAACATCCATCTTGACTCCTGGTCTGACAGCCAGTGCGTGTGACATGAAGCCCACTGGAATGTCAAGTAGACATTATGCAAGAAACACTTTCCATGAGACCAGAATGCCCTCGGCACTTTGCCGGCACGTTTTTAAGGTCCTGAGTCACTGGCTGCAGTTCCTGGAGAGGGTGATGTCTGAGACAGGCCTATTTTCTAAAAAGTCTGGTTTGGGTAAGGAGTGACTCTCTGGGAGGGAAAGGAAGGGAAGACACTTAAAGAAATCCAGCTTACATAAAAACATGCCAACATCTTCTCTCCGTTTACTCCCTCAACTCTCACCAGCTCTAATTAGGGTCCCCAGAGGTTAGACCAGTTCTTGGCCCTCTGAGAGTTCTAGGCACATACATACTGGAGGGATTTGGTGTGGTTTTCTCCCATTCTTGCTCGTAAAGCCCCATCCAGAATGCCTTTCATTAATTATCAGTTAGCCAGCCAGAGTTAATTTTATGAAGGAGAGGACACACGTAGAAGGTCCCTGAGCGGCGTGAGCTCCAGCTTAGAGAACCCATGTGGCCAGAGGGTAAAGCTATGGCTCCTGATTAGCGCAAGCCCTCCTCTGTCTTCATGGATTTCTCCTACAGGTCTCCTTCAAGAGGGAAATTGCATTTGTGTAGCTCACTGCAGAGTTCCAATATTTGGTGCCTGAGCAGAGTTCTGAGGCTGCCTTTTGTTGGTGTTTCTTATTTGTTCTCAGCTCAGACTGTAGTCAGCCGTCAGCCATTGTTTTTCTAGGGACAATGCTAGGTACTCGACGTCCAGATTCCAACCTTTCAATTTGGCAGGATTGCCTCCTTCTCAAGGTGAAGGGAAGGAAAGAGAAACTCTCTCCTCCCTTACCCCAAGCGATCCCTTCCCAGAGTTTTGGGAGGATCCACTTGCCCTCTAGGCCAGCCTGCTATTGAAATTAGGGATTACAGATGGGTTTGCTGTTTCATCCAAGCATCAAAGAGGTGGTGACAGATTCTCCTAAACCAACCACAAAACCATGTCTTCTATATGGTACCATCTGCTTTCATTAAATGGCCAAAGCATTTCAGTTTTCCTAGATTTGTGAAAGACATTCATATCTTTTCTTTCCTGTTGAATTCTTTGTTTTAAACCCTCGCCTTCTGTCTTAGAACCCTTACTGTGTCTTGCTTCCAAAGCAGAAAAGCAGTAAAGGCTAGGAAATGGGAGCTAAGTGACTTGCCCAGGGTCACATAGCTAGGAAGTATCTGAAGCCATATTTGAACTATGCCTCCCCTCTTTAAGCCTGGTTCTCAATCCACTGAGCCACCCAGTTTCCCCACCTTCCTACTGAATTTTTAACCATCTTTAATAGCCCAACTCAACTGAAACTTCTTCTAGGAAGCCTTCCCTTCTCCCTATGTTGGAGAATGGTCTCTTCTCTTCATCTCCTCACACCCAAAGCTCTGGGTTCTTACTTCTCTGATGCTTTTGTTAGGCTGAGCTATTTATTATAATCATCTATATCTGCAGCTTATTCCCCTTGTCTACTCCAGGAGAGTGGGGGCTGGGTCATATTTTAAGCAAGGGAAATTAGTAACATGCATTTTAGAGTATTTTTTAGATTCCTTAAGAAGTTCCTCAAAACAACTTTCTGAGGTAGATAGAAAGATTATTCATCCCATTTGACAGATTGGAAAACTGAGGCTCAGAGAAGACTGACCCTAGATGTGTTTAACCTTCCTAATGAACTCTACCCAAGACATCAAATGGAAAACAATCCAGCCAAGCCATTAACAACACTCTCAGCAGAACCCAGAGGCTCCCTCTTCAGGAAAAATCTTTTGTGGATTTGTTTTGCTTCTCAGCAAAACAACTTCTCCCCAGTGGCCCTCCCCCTACACAACACACTCACACTCACATACACATATCATGCACATGTAAACTCACACACAAACACAACATTCACTCACATATACACACTGCATATGAACATGCTCATGTACACACATGCACATTCATACACATACTCACAATTTTTAACCATCCTTAACAACCCAACTCAACTGAAACTTCTTTTAGGAAGCCTTCCCTTCTCCCTGTGTTGGAGAATGGTCTCTTTTCTGCCTATCCTCGCACCCAAAGCTCTGGGTTCCTACTTCTCTGATGTTTTTGTTAGGCTCACACTTATACTCCACACACTTTCCCACACATTTATACACATATATAAACCATACATGTATATATGCATTAGGACACATACATGTATTACACATCATATGCATCACACACATACTACACACACTCATATGCACATACGTATAGCCACATCCACTCACATACTCACAGAACAACTTTGCTCACCAATTGCATTTTATACTTTTTGCTTTTTTATCTGATTAGTTTGTTTAATCATGACATTAAAATAGCCAGGTAACTCCTTCCCCCAGTAGAGAAAGCACCATTTGACAATGTAATAATAATAAGAGCCAGTTGCCAAATCCCATCCTTACAACAAAAAGGTATCTGCATATATGGAACTATGTCTTGCTGCTTTCTGTTTCTCAGCTCTGTCTCTGGAGGTGGACATTCTTCAAACACTCTTTCGATTGCTGAAGAGAACGTTCTCTCGGTTCTGCTCATTTTGCTCTTCAGAACTTCCTGTAGTCCTGGCTACCATGCAGAAAAGTGAATCGGTGGAATAAAGCAGACAGGCCACAATCACTTGTAACAGATGACAGGAACCTTGTGTTTGGCCAGAATAAAGATCCTTATTTTGGAGAGAAGAATTCATTATTTGGTTTAAAAAAAATGTTGGGAAAAATGGGAAACAGTTTGACGGAAACTAGATCTAGACCAGTGTCTTACACCATTTACCAAAATCAGATCAAAATGGATACATGAGTCAAGGATAAAGGGAGACATCATAAGCAAATGAGAATGGGGATGAGGATAGGAGAAGGATAGGAGATATCCTGTGAGGACAGGAGAAGAGAAGAATCTATGAATGAACAAGAGCTAGAAAGCACTGTAAGACGTAAAAGGATCCTTCTGAATAGACTTTTTTCTTTGATCTTTGCCCCTCAAGATCACCTTATGTTCTTCATAATAATGCTGCAGAGGACATTTGGGGGACTGACCAATCAGGTCCCGGGTCTTAGATCTTGGTGGGTTATACAGAACACATATAATATTGTCCACCTGCTGCCAACCTAACAAGTGGAAATTCCAAGGCTGGTTTTAGCCATGACTCGAGATTAGTATGATGTAATGATAAAAAGTTGTCCAGTAATACAGTGGATAGAATGTTGCTCTTTGAGTCTAAAAGACCTGAGTTTGAGTCCTGCCTTATATATTCATTTGTTATGTGGCCCTGAACAATTCATATACCTTTTCTCGGACTTAGTTTCCCCATCTCTAAAATGGAGGTTGATAAGAGCACATAGTTATGATGAGGCTCAAAGGGGAGGTTTTATAAGGTGCTTTATAAGTCTTAAATCACTCTACAAGTGACATTTGTCATTATTACTATGACAAGAGAGTCTGAACTTGAACTGGGTGTTCATAGGAGAGGTTCAAGTAGATGATCTCTGAAAGCTTTCAAGATGGTGATTCTACTGTGTGTTTTAGGGGAGAAAAGATTCTTTTTTTACATTTTTAAACCCTTAACTTCTGTGTATTGGCTCCAAGGCAGAAGAGTGGTAAGGATGGGCCATGGGGGTCAAGTGACTTGCCCAGGGTCACACAGCTGGGAAGTGTCTGAGGCCAGATTTGAACCTAGGACCTCCCATCTCTATGGGAAAAAGAATTCTGCAGCAAGCTCTATTCCCCTATTTAGCCATCAAGTGTCCTTGAGTATATGGTGCCTCTATTTCCCTTGTAGTTTTGCTAATTTTGGATAAGTTCACAACCAGAGACATAAGAGACACATGACAACCTTGTGAGCCACAGAGGACAGAAAAGATATTAGAAGTTTCCTCAAAAACCAGAGCGGGCAGCAGAGTTCACTGAAGTCAATAGCAACAGGAGCTGTCCAGGGAGCCGCCAGCTAGTTGAGTAAGACAATGCTTTGTCCATTGCTGACGCCACACCATGAAGCAATTTTGGGGACTGTACCAAGGGATAAAACCCTCCCCAGGCCAGGAGTCATGAGGTACCTCTTGGCTCCAGGTGCTCCCTGGGTGGGTGAATCACTAACTCAGTATATCAAGGGCGACACTCTCCATAGGGAACTTAAGAGTGGGCAGCAAGAGGGAAGGAAGGCCATGTCTCCAGGACACGGTAATTTTTTTGGATCAACTACTTTAAGCTTGAGTCCACTCTCCCCAGGGGCCTAATATATGACAAAGAAGAGTGTCAGTTTGGGAATGTTTGTATAACTTCTAGCCTTCCTATACCGTTTTTATTTTTTTACTATTTTTCCATGTTTCCGTGATTTATTTTCTTTCCCTCCCCCCTCCCAGAGCCTACAAGCAATTCCACTGGGTTGTACAAGTGTTATCATTTGATGCCTATTTCCATATTATTCCTACACCTTCTGAATAAATGTTCATTTGTAAATGCTCATTTGTGTCCATTGATTGAGTGATATGGAGGAGTTCATCAGTTGTAGGGGCTCATGAGCAATAGAACTAGACATTTCAGTCGCTCAGGCTTTCACCTAGAACCCTGAGAGGCTAACCCAAAGGGGGTGCTCAAAAAACATTTAGGAACAAGCCTCACTACTTCTGCTTCATAGCTAAGGAAACCAAAGCACAGGAAAGCAGTGAGTTCAGGTGTCATTGACCAAACTGGAATTTGAACCAAGGTCTCCTGATTTCAGGCAGCCAGAATGCATAATGAATAAACTGTTAGCCATGGAGTCAAGAAGACTTGAGTTCAAATCTGGCCTCAGATGCTTACAAAATGAGTGACCCTGGGAAAGTCACTTAACCCTCAGTTTCCTCTTCGGGAAAATGATCTGGAAAAGGACATGGCAAACCACTCCAGTATCTCTACCAAGAAAACACAAAATGGCGTCATGAAGAGTCAAGACCCAACTAAACCACAATAATCCCCGACTTCTAGCCTCAGGCTCCTTTCACCATAGCCTTCTGCCTTCTAGCTTGGTTGGGGCATGAAAACACGTATCTTCTGAAGAATCATTCCTGGATTTTGCGCCAGGATCCCTTAGAAATGACATCCTTTCTCAACAGCCACAAAGAACTCAGCGGCTAAGCTCTTTGGAGGCTCTGCCAAGAGAAGCTGAGCAGGGCCCCGTGGCTGGGCTGCCACCCTTCGGTCCCTGCGCTGCCTGCTGACATCGTTTTAATACTTTGTGACATGAAGGAGTACACGCGGTGGCGTGTTCATTATGTGGGCTTCATGTTTATTGAGCGGGCCTGTTATTAAAATGCATAAAGCACATGAATTCAAAGCTGGGAAATCAAGGCCATCAATAATCAGTTCACTTCCGAAGTCACTGTAAATTCTAAGGGAGCAATACCAGGGGGTGGGAGGCCCTGTCACTGGGCCCAGTACCCTAAACTACCACTGACAGACTCTGGCTCCAAGCCCAGGAAGTCCCCCACGGCATTGCTCAGGCAACGGAATTACTCAGACCTAAACAGAGGAGGGGGCAGGGGGGCAAAGATGCAACTCCATCCATGGCTGGTTCTTTGAAATCTCAGGCAACGGCAGTCATTGGCTGCTTCCACCAGCTCCTGACTGTGGAGAGCATCAGAAATTCTGATCCTGCAGAGCAGCCATCCAGGGTCTGTCCCAGAGACACTCACCATTGGGCCACCTTTCCCAGAAAGGACAAGTGGAGCTCAGGTATAAAGGAGCACTTCAATCTCTTTCTGCTCTTCTGTCTCAGAAGTGATACCAAGGGGGTAACTAGGTGGCTCAGTGGATTGAGAGCCAGGTCATGGGTTCAAATACGGCCTCAGACGCTCCCTAGCTGTGTGCCCCTGGGCAAGTCACTTAACCCTCATTGCCTAGACCAGTGATAGAGAAGCTTTTAGAGACAAGTGCCCAAACCACAGCCCTCACACTGCCTATGAGCTGCCCCCTTGCCCCAGGCAGGGGCAGGAGGAAGCCCTCCCATTGGACTACTGGGCAGAGGAGGAGGTGATGGGAGAAATGTCCTCAGGCACGGTGGATATGGAGAGGGGAGCCGCCCCCTCCGGCACTCATGCCACAGGTTCTCCAGCATGGCACTAGACCTTTCTGCTCTTCTGCCTTGGAACCAGAACACAGTATTGATGCTAAGTTGAAAGGTAAAGGCTGAAACAAAGAGGTGATCCTGAGGCAGAAGGTTCGGGTTTTAAATAATAAGAGAGGCAGCCCCTTGTGGGGAGCGAAAGGCCTTACGGTCCATTGCAATACCATTCCCAGAGGCGATGAGAGATGGCGAATGGAGGATAGTTTTCAGTGAAGAAGATAGAAAGATGAGGGGAAGAGGGGGACAATGGCGGCAGGGCAGAAAATGGCTTGAGTGAAGACGAGGATGGATGGCTCCGAGGAGGGCAGAGCTGAGAATGCCCAATGCAAGCTGAGCACCTGGTACCGACACACATTGCCGGGATCCGAACCCAGCTGAGCTCCTCCCCCACCCCGGCTGGTTGCTAATGGCAACCCTTCCTGGGTTTGGGAAACAGAACTCGGGGTCCTCACAACAGTTTAACCACCATTGACTTTGAAAAACTGACAGAAAATGCCATCCTTTCTTAATGTTATCCTTTCCGGGGGAGAAGAAGGGAGAGAAGCAAAGGCCAGCTCCGGCCCGATAACAATGAATCGGCAGTTCTGTGAGGATGCCAGCGAGCTATTCCAGCTGGCAGCTCCTGGTTATAATTTCTGCACACGTGAATCAGAATGAGCTGGTCGGCTTCCTGACTGACAGCCTGGGGGACCCGGATGGCAAATCCATTTCAGATTAATTGGGGAAAGTAAACCGAGAGCAGAAGAAGCTGGATTCCATCCTGCTGACTTCCAAATTTCTAGCCTCCCTGATCTCCGCTCTGGTGGGGGCATTGAGGGCGATCCCGCCTCAGCACACGTGCCGCTCGGGGCCCCTCCGTGCGGAGCTGTTTACTTCATTGTGGCTAAAATTAATAATCATCCTCTGGTCAGTCAGCCCTTGGGTGAAACCATTTTCTGTGCTGAGCACACACACACACACACACACACACACACACACACACACACACACACACACACACACACACCACCTGTTGGCAGGGCCAGACTCGAATCCTTTCCAGCTTGGTAGAACTCATCAAAACTTGTGCTCTGGTGGCCTGACCTTGAAGAACCTCCAGCTTCTCCAGGCCAAATTAGTTAAACTCCTCGAATTATACTGTTAAATGCCTCCAGACTGACGGCACAGGAACTCGAGTGGAGCCAACAACAGTCAGAATCATCACTATTGTCAAGACTTCCCCACAACAACCCTGACCAGCTCCATTTTGCAGATAAGGAAATTGAGGCTCAGAGGTGAAGTGTCTGTCTTGAGGTCACGTGGCTTGGGAGTAGCTGAGCCAGGACTCAAAAGGTGCCCTCTTGTGCCTAGAGCGATGCTCTCACCAGGGTCTGGGTCTGTCAGGGAGAACATGAATAGTCATTGAGACGAATCTGAATGGAGTGAAAGCGAGTGTAAGTGAAATAACTTAAGTGTGGGGAAGGCCGAGGACACCAAGGGGAGTCTGTTTCTTATGCCTCACAGGAGATAATGGGGGAAGTGGGGATTATCATGTGAAGATGTGCCATGGGTCCCGCCATCTCCATTCACCCAGAGCCCCAACGTTCAACTCCTCACTCTCGGTCACAAGCAGCAAATCAGGTAACAGGCTTTTATCCCGCACTTAATCCATGCCTGGTCCCGGGCTAAGGCAGTCTCTGCCCTCAAGGGGCTTACACTCTAATGAAGGAAGGCAGCCCCCAGAAGGAAGCTGACCAGCAGAGGGGAGAGGAAGAAGCCACAGATGTGATGTGATGGCGAAGGCTGGGAAGTCTCCCTGAGAACCAGTGGGGAAGTGAAGCTGGCTGGCCTGGGGTCTTCTCCCAAGGGGAGATCCTGGTTGGATTTCACCAAGAGGAAAGGAGAACAGCAGGGCAGAGGACCATTCCAGGGAAAGAGGCCAGCTGAGGCAAGAAAGTCCGGAGGGCCGAGTACTCATCTTATCTCTTGCCCATTCTCCATCCTCTTCTCTCCACTCGCCCAGTCACTACCAAAGTTCAGGCCCTCATCTCCTCTTGCTCGGTATTGTTATGATTGTTTTAATAGCTAGTACTTATAGAATGTTTTTGGTTTTGCAAAGCTTTTTACAAATATTACATCATTTGCTCTTCACAACAATCCCGAGAAGGAGCTATTACTATCTTCATTTTACCAATGAAGAAACTGAGGCAGACAGAAGTGATTTTCCCAGGGTCCCACAGTTAAGTGTCTAAAGTCAGATTGAACCCACGTCTTCCTGGCTCCAGGCTCAGCACTCCATCTATCATGCCATCCGGTTGCCAATGTAGGTCAGAGACAGGACTGGAAAGAAGGTCTTCCTGGCTTCAAAGCCAGCTTTACGTTCATTACATTATAATGATCCATTGAAAAAGTGCTTAATACATACATATGGAATGAATGACGAAGGGCTGGGGGCCAGAACCACTTGATTCTCTTTCCCACAATACAGCCAAAGTAAAGTGAGTGATGCCGGACAGCCCTGGAGAGTTTTTGGTAACACTGTGAAGTACAATCACTTGGGAAGACTTCCTGGGACATGCTGGAGATGCCAGCTTCATAGAGGGAGAGGGATGAGCCTGCTTTAGGCAGCTGGGAGAGGGCTAAACCCTTCTAAGTGGAGTAAGAAGCCTGAACAAAAGAATAACTGCCAGAATGCCCATTTGGTGAGGAGCCAGGGACTGACCCAAATGAAAGAGGGTTTGTGTAGAGAAGGCATCAGCAGAGACGGTCTACAGAGGCTCCTCTTCTCACTGGGAGCCCTCTACGGCTCAGCTTCATGATGGTCACTATCTTAGCATGCAGACGAGATCAAATTAGTCACATCCCTCCAATCCACGTGAAATAAGCCAAAAAAGCACGGAGGTGTAAACAAGCAAACCATAGACTGGAAACTGCTGCCTCTGTTCATGGTCCCAAATTGTCCCAGTGGCCTCAGAGCGTTCAAGGTTGGAGTGAGTCATCTCTTCACTTCTCATTAAACTAGAACATCTTACAGAGGAGCTCTTGGAAGAGAAGGAGGAAGGAAGGGATAGAAAGAGGGAGGGAAGAAAGTAAAGAAGAAGGAAGGAAGGAAGGAAGGAAGGAAGGAAGGAAGGAAGGAAGGAAGGAAGGAAGGAAGGAAGGAGGGAATTATAAAGTATCTACTATGTGCCAATCGTGATGCTAAACCCTTTATAAACATCATCTCATTTGATCCTCATAACAAACCTGATAGGTAAATGATATTATTATCCCCATTTCATATGTGAGGAAATTGAGGCAAAAAGAGGTTAAGTGAATTGCCCAGGGTCATACAGCATGTAAGTACCTGTGCTATGGACTCTACTCTCACCTAGTTTAAATGGTAGGATAGCAGAATAGTTAGAGGGCCAGCCTTGAAGATCTAGATTCAGTTTCTGCCTTTGATACAAGCCAATCGTGTGGCTGTAGGTAAGCCTCTTACGCTGATCCCAAGCAACTTGTTAAAACTCCAAGTTCCAAACCAGAGGGTAAAAAGAGTTTCCCACATCAGTGAAATGATAGACAAACAAGCAAGTTAGCTCTGCTTGAGCATGAAGTGACTCCAGCGGTCTGATTTTCTTGTTCTCTACCTCTCTCTCCCCTTCTTGCAGCCACCAGAAAAAAAAAGAAAAGAAATGCCAGGGAATAATTTGTTTTCATGATTTCTATCAAAATGGAAAGAATGAAATTACATTTTGAGCAAGCCAATATTAGTTCAGCATCAAACAAACGGAAAATCACTGCCGGCCTTTAAATTGATGCCTTCCTTCTGAGACAACCCTGCTGCCGAGGTCTAGATAAATAAGAGGAACATTAATAGAAAATACAGTCATTTACCATCAAGGACAGAATTCCAAATTATAGCAAAGTTAGTGGTGGGCTGGGTAGTGGGGGGGGGGAGGAACCCGTTTCCTTTGAGCTGTATTTTAAATATGTTAATTAAACAAATAAAGGCACTTGCATTTGAGTTAGCAAATCTAATGAAAAAAAAGGCAGAAGAGATATGTTTGGCTGGCTCTTTAAAGAGCTTGATGGAATATTTTATATGCTTCATTTGAATACTGAATAAATGTAAGAATAACATTTCCAATTTGGGTGAAGTGCTCAGAATTCCATGGATGAAAAGTTCTATCCAAGCACAAATGAGCCTCCATTTTAATTACCGTTTGTTGTTGTTTAGCAGCCCAGCCTTCTGAAGGAGTCTTTCATCAGAATTATTCTGTATGAATCCTGTTTGCAAATCTGTGCCCAGAGTTTCCAATCCTCGCCTCTTGAGCTTTCTGACAAGTTCCCCGGCTACTTTGGGGATTTCTTTATTCAAAAATCATTTTGTTTTTGAAACGAGCTAACGCCACTGAACCGCTTTGTGACTCTGGGAGGGCAGACTCCATTGAGGAAGCTGGGAGTGGCTGCACGGATTCGGATCCTTCTTTTAAAACCCCGAATCATGCAGAAAGCATATGACTGGACGGATCACTTCTAGTTGTAAACCTTCTCCCTGGAGCCGGTCAGGAAAAGATTTTGGCCCCTTGTAGCATGCTCACCGTGTCACCTTGCAAGTAAGTCACCCACCTGCTGGTTGACTCCGTTGTTTCACCTTTAAAAATGGCCAAAACAACCAAATGGGAAGTGGTTCCAGACACAGACTGATGTCTAGACCAAGGCTGCCATTGATCATAGAATTAGGGAAGTCATTCGTTTCTTTGAGCCTCCATTTCTACAGCTGCAAAAGAGAATTAGGAGAGACGAGAACTTGCACTCCATACCCTGCCCTGGCCTCTCCCCCCACCACTGCGAGGAGCAAATAAATTGGGGAAATTAGAAGTGTTTTGTTAAATCCTTGCCTTCTGTATTAGAATCAGTATTAGGGATCAGGCTAAGGCAGAAGAGAAATAAGGGCTAGGCAATTCGGGCTAAGTGACTCGCCCCATCACACAGCTAAGAAGTGTCTGAGATTGGATTTGAACCCAAGGCCTCCCCACTCCAGTTCTGCAAAC
Source organism: Gracilinanus agilis (assembly GCF_016433145.1). Lineage (NCBI taxonomy): Eukaryota > Metazoa > Chordata > Mammalia > Didelphimorphia > Didelphidae > Gracilinanus > Gracilinanus agilis. The sequence continues at coordinate 698,264,921 of NC_058131.1, forward strand.
TCCTTTGTGCATGTCCGGATGGATGGGCGCTTCCCTAAACAAGTCCTGGAAGACACTCTTTCTTAAGTGGTTGAGCTACAGTCCTGGGGGATGGCCCGAGCTGGCCTAATTGGGGCCTCCTCAAGTTCTAAGTGCCCTCAGAGAGGCCACAGACAAGGGAGAATCCCAGTAAGGACAGGAGAATCGATGAACAAGTAGAACTGGGTCTGACTACAGACACGGGAGCCAAATCCATTCCATCTGCTAGAATGGGAGACAAAGAAGGAAAATGGGAAAAGTGCCTTAGTCGGACATTCATAAAAATGGAGGTGAAAATAGGAGGTGTTGCATTCTAGGGTCAATGCTGAGGAGAAAACATCTCACCTAAAAGGGAAGAATAATTAGCAAATTCACGGTAAAAAAAAAAAAAAGAATCCAGTTTCTACTTCTTTGTTTATGCTTTGACTAGATTTCAAGTTGGAAGATGCCTCCGAGGCCATCGAGTCCAGGGGTCTGATTTTTACAGATTAGAAAACTCAAAGCCGGTGGAGCAAGCTGACTCGGCCAGGGTCACACAACAAGTGGGGGTCAGAGGAAGGCTCTGGCCGGGTCTTTGTGACTCTGGGTCCAATGTTCTCTCTGCCATGTCAAGCTGCCAAGGCCTCTGTGCTGGGTTGGACTTTCCACCAGCGGGTCAAATGGCATGATAGGACACGCCCTTGGAGGAAGCCTTTCAGCATCTCTCGCCCTGCCAGTTCCGATCCTTCCACAAATTATTCCAGTCACCGAGAGGGCAGGAAGGCGCTTTGTGAAGCTCCTTTTGGTATCAGTGAGAATTAACGCTGCTATCAGGGCTCTTAAACAAAGCAGTCGGCAACAAATCATGATTTCTTCTCTGCCACAAAGGCCTAATTGGCTGCCCTGCTAGCTGTTCTTCCTTATCGAGGTCATCTGGGTACCAGAGAGCTCTGGGCTTTGGCACAAATCTTGCTGCTGTCGCTGGAATATCACCTTTCCTGTGCGCAGGGGAGCCTGGCCGAGGGAAGAGCGAGCCAGCGAGAGATGGAAGGAGGGAGCCATTTGACCATCCATCCAGACCCGTCAGCGTCCCTGAAGAGTAAGGCCCTCGCCCTCGCCAGCCGGGCATGTGTGCCTCCCCAGCGTCCACGCAGGGCCAGCGGGCAGCCAGAGAGGTCGCTGGGAAAGGGCACGTTATTAGGAAGATGGACCTCCCCTCAGAAAGGCAGGAGCCGGCCATGATTGGGGGGCACGTGGAGAGCCCACAGCCTTGGAAGTTCTGAACCCCCCCCATCGCTCAGCATCGGCAGCCCAGCCCCTGCCTCAGATGATGCATTCCTGTGCGGAACATCCTCTGCAGAGATGATGGACGGCCAGGCTCAGGCGCTCCCACGCTGCAGGGAAACATCTTAAATCAAAGCCCTCCACGTTGGCGGCTCTCAGGCTCGTCCCCCCGTGATAGTCTGTCAGGGCAGCTTTGGCTCTCAGAGATCCCATAAACTCGGCTTCTGCCGAAAAACGCCGCTAATGTTAACCACAACGTAGGCACGATTTGCCTTCGTCCATCCTGGAGGTATTCCCGCTAACGAGGAGCCCGTCGGAGCTCACAACCCTCTCATTACCCCTCCTGCCAGGAAGAAGCAGAGGATTCATGGGGCCTTTGGCTCGGGCTGGGGAGGGGGGCTGCCAGGCGGCCGGGCCGTGGGCTTCTAATTTCCGAATTGTCTCCTTTACCCTCTCTGGTCGGCTTCCCCACAATACTGTTTCTTCTCCATCCCTTTCATGTGTGCCGTGATCGAGGGGACGCCTGTCTGCAGTGCAGCTGAGCGGACACTCGCCCTCAAAGGCCTGGGAATAAAGGAGAGCCTGCGTGACTCACAGCAGGCTGTATTCTCCCTCGATGGCTCAGACTTACCCGAGGTCACACAGAAAGGTAACGGCGAGTCCGGACGAGCATCCGCATGGCATGCTAATGGCGGCCGCTTTTCTCCTGCTCTCGGGGCACCTGCATCTCCACACACGCCCTCCACTGCCACTTGGCGTGCCATCGCCGGAGCCTTCCTCCCTCTGGGTCTCCATGTCCTTGGTGAGACGAGGGAGCGGGACCCCGAGCTCGGCTTTTAGAGATTTTACCGTTTGGATCTACTTTTCTCGCCTTATTTCCTACTAGAGCTCTTCAGACACTATACAGATGGACACACACACTCACACACACACATAAACACACACACACACACACACACACACACACACACACACACACACACANACACTCACACACACACACACACACACACACACACACACACACACACACACACACACACGGTCTAGTTGTTACTTCCTAAAATCAACACTTCCCATGTTCGGGGTGTCCTCCTTCCCCACTGCTGCCCCTGAGCATCGCCAGCTTTCTTCAAGACTCAGCTCGAGTGTCCTGCCGCCTCCTCCAGGAAGCCTTTTCTCATCCGCCCAGTGGTTCATGCTCTCCCTTCTGGAAACTGTTCTCTCTGCTGTCTTCCTTTACCCCCTTTATCAGGGCACAGTTCACCTGCTTCCCCTGGTGAAGCGTCATGTCCGTACAGAGTCTCCAGGGACGGCTTCCCTTTGGTCTTGGGACTCCCCAGAGGCCGCCGTGTCACAGACTCGACAGATGTTCCCTGGACTGACTCGCCTGTGCCTGGACAGTTGTGCTTGTCAGGTCCGTGGGGGAAGCCGCTGGCTCAATGGAAGCCCTTCTTCCTGCCTTTCAGGGGCTTCCCCGGCCCGATGACACACAGGGAAGGGGGTGTTTCAAGAGGGCTGCCACGACCACAGCCCATTGAGGTCGCCTCGGCTCACTGTGAGGAAGGCCGCCGCGAGCCTCACCCCTCCAAGCCATCCCGGGGAGAACCCTTCCAAGGAAAGCTCTTTCTTAGTCTCCTCAAGCCCGGCTTCTGCTCAGGAGGCCCCCCACACGCTTCTTCCCACTTGAAGCCAGGCTGGTCCCCTGCAATCCCCTCTTCATGCTTCCCTCGTCCATGGACACCCCCTGCACGCGCCCCACCACCCAGACCTCCCCAGCTTTGCTTCCAGGGTTTCCTCTGTCTTCTCGGCTCCCTTTTCACCTGCTGGGTTTCCGTGACTACGTCCGAGCCCGCCTCGGCTCCTCCAGGAAGTTTTCTTTGATAGCCCCCATCCAATCGCCCTCCTCCAACCTCGTTGGCCCCACGATGTCCTTTGCCCCATAGCTCGGCACGTACAAAATGGGCCGTGTTGGATCCTCTGCGGTTGGGCCTCGTCTCCCCGCTAGATCAGCGGGGAAACTGCCTCAGCTCGGCTTCTTACCTTCCACTGTGTGCGAGACGTTGGGCACTTGCCCTCTCTTGGCCTCCGTCTCCTCCTTTGTGAAATGATGGCCATGACCTAGATGACTCCTTGAAGCGCTTCTCCTTCTCCATCCTGTAGTTTGGGGGGCCTCCCAGAGCCCTCTTCGTGGCTCCTCCCCAGTCCTAGCCTCCCACTCATTCCACCTTCTCCATCCCTGCTGATCTCCGCTCAACTGAGAGCAGGCCCAGAAGAGCAGATTCAGAGTATCTAAAGCTGAGCTGTGGCCACCGCAGGACACGAACCTCTACACTTGGCCTTCTGGGACTGAGTCTTGGTGAAAAGAGAAATACATCCATCCATTCGTCCACCATTGATTAGGCACCTACTGTGTGCTGGGCCCTGGGGCCCATCTCTTCTAGGAGGAAAACCAAGAGCATCGCGACAACGTAAGGGCCACCTTAAAAAGGCCTTGAAGGCTGATGGAGCGTCCCAAATAGGCTGAGTCTTGGAGAAGAGACAAGCACCCCCCAACCAAAGGAGAAGGCCGTCTACACTGGCAGGTGCAGTCTCCAGGCTGGTGGTCTTTGACTAAAAGTCTGTCTTTGTTAGGACGATTTTCATTGTAGGGAAGGGAGAACAATGATAGTGGATTGGAAACAAAAAGCAATAGCAACTTTTGGGGAAATACAGTTAAAATAATAGTCCACACCTCGCCTTCCCTCCAAGAGCCCAGGGTGCAAATGCTGGTCGTCCTTCTCTTATTCCTGCTGGCCCTTGACATCCCATTCACTTCTGGCAGAGGGGGCGATGCCTCTGGGTGGCCCAGAGAGGTCGCTGAGGAGGAGCAGGTGAGGCATTAGGGGAGATGCGGGCACCTCTGTTGAGCTTCCCTCCATGGCCCTGCTGGCTCGGCTTCTGCCCTGCATCCTGGCGGATGGTTTCAGAGGGATTCCTTGAGCCACATGAGAAACCAGATATGGTCCAGTGGCCGGAGGCCTGGATTTGTCCTGAAAGGCCATGCTGAGGGCTGCGCCGACAGATGGGCGTCTCTCCTCCCGTGTAGATGGCTGTGTATGGCCGCCATTTTGCAGTGCGCCCCGGATAAGCTGGGTTGGGCAGCCTTCTCCCTTCCCTAATTCTGCCCACATTCACCAAATGTCCCACTAAAGGGTGTGTGTCCTTTTCCAAAATGGTGACAGCTGTGATTGGAGGAGACAAAAATGAAAGAAAATACAGCCAGATTTGGTGCTGAGTGCATTCCCTGGAGCTCCACCCATCCATAGACCTTTCCAGAGAGTTGGGCTTTAGGCCAGCTCTGGACAAAACCACTACACTTGGAGTCAGGAAGACCTGAGTTCAAATCCTGTCACAGACAACTTACTAACTGTGTGACCTTGGGCAAGTTATTTAGCCTCTGTTTGCCTCCGTTTCCTCCTCTGTGAAATGGCAATAATAACAGCAACTACTTCCCAGAGTTGTTGAGAGGAGCCAAGGAAACAATTGCTGTGAGGTGCTCTGCTGTCTTTGAAGCATTACTCAGATTTCAGCTGTTCTTAGCTAGAATTCTTTTCACAGTCTTTCATAGGAGGAGAGCTCTGATGCCCTCCCAGAGTTTGTCATTTCCTGTTTATACTATCAATAGATGCTTGTTGTCTTCCCCAGTAGGTTGTGACCTCCTTGGGAGCCGGGACTTTTACTGTTTCTGGGATCCTCAGCATTTAGCATAGAGCCTGACACATAGAGGGAGCTTTAAAAATGCTTGTTGACAGACTGGCTTCAGGAAAAAAAAACCCTCGGCCTCCCTCTATTTTTGTTCTGTTTGAGAAGAGACCTTATTCGTGACGTTGCCAGCTTCCTGGAATCATAATCAACGAATGATCTGAAGCTTAAGGGAAATGGTATATTCCATTATGATATCAACCGTAGGGAGGCAACGAGGGCACATATTCTGGCCATTTTATAGATGAGAAAGCAGAGGTTCTGAAGGTGGAATAATTTATACAAAGTCCCACAATGGCAGGAGTCAAGCTGGGCCACTTACTCAGCTCCCTAAATCACAATTTCAGGAAGAGCTCAGGATCCAGCCTGTGGTGCTGAAGGGACAGCTGCTCAAAAGCCATGGAGTAGAACCTCTTTCGTATGTCCCATGTCCACACGCATGCATTTCCACACTCAGACTTTTAGCTCCTCACTGCTAAGGATGCAAAGTGGGTCTCCGTCCTGTCCTTGGCAGTGACTCCCACTCTGAGGACACCCTGCAGAAGGGTGCCATGGAAGTAACATCAGGCTGTCCAGAGCATGGTGCCAAGGAGGCTGCTCTGACTGTGTTCCTGGCTGCCACAGCTCACTGAGCTGTCCGCTATTCAGGGCAGTTTTGTCTTTGCCATTGCAGCTCTCCCCGAGTGATCCATCTTGGAGCCTCATAGGTCACCTCTTTGGCTCTGGTTACTGACCACCAGCATAAATCTGCACCCAGAGATGATATTCCACAAGGAAGATGATCAGTAAATGTTCAGGGCAAAGACTGGTCGGTGTCCAAGGAGTCAAATGTGGTCCTGGAGGTCAACCTGAGCTCCCTGGAATCAATCAAGCAACCTAAATTTGACTCTGAGCCGACACATTGACTCAGTCATGGCAAGGAAGCTCAACTTTCTCCCACACACTCATCAGGGAAGAGATCTCTCATGAAGCAGGTTCCTGTGAGTCCCCATTGGTTCCCAGACCAACCTCCATCATCAGACTGGTGTAAAGCTATCCAGATCAGTTCCTGTGTGACAAATATTTCCTACTAGTGCAGACCAGCTCCCAGGACTCAGACAAGATCTCTAATATGATAATAGTTCTGATGTGGAGTACAGAGGATGAGGAAAGAAGGGATTGACAACCATGTCAAAGAAGTTGGGCTAGATCTATGAGTTCTTGAGGGAAGCAAAGTCCCAGTGTGGAAACTCTCTCTGTTGGTGGGGATCACTGGTTCCTAGGCAGTTTCTAGTCTTAAGGAGTTGCCTGGAGGCACGGAAAGGTCACACACCAGATACAGGTGAACAATTTCCTCTTGGGGAAGCGATTCCTTTTAGAGACAATTAGGTCTAGAATAGATGGAGTTGCTGAAGAAGCAAGAGTACATCTTGGTTCTGATCCTCTCTTTCCTCATTCCCCTTTCTGTGAAATGGACAGACAAATAGACATGCATGAGTCAGTAAGCACATGGGTAGTCAAGAAGAGAAGATTTCATCAGGAGAAAGAGAGTAAATCTGGAGGGATCAGTTAGATCTGAAGTCACTGAAAGACAGAGAGGGAGACAACTAGGTGGGACATTGGCTAGAGCACCAAACCTGGATTTGGGGAGATCTGGATTCAAATCTTAGCTCAGAAACTTTCTATCTCTGTGACCCTGGGCAAGTCACTTTACCTTATTTGCCTAGCCCTTGCCTTTGCCCTTCTGTCTTAGAGTTGTTACTAAGCAGCAAGTAAGGGTTTAAAAAAAGAAAGACAAAGGGAGAGCAATGTGGGCAGAAATAAGAGATCTCCCAAGGCAGAACCCATCCAGGTCATTTTTAAAAATCCATTTCATAAGTACAAGATGGGTAGATTTTAAAAACCTGGGTCTTTCTATGAACCACAAGAGTCAACAGTGTACCTGGAAGCCAAAAAAGCCAGTGCAATCTTGAGCTGCATTCAGAGAAGCCTAGGCTTCTGGGAAGAAGGAAGTGATGCCACTGTGTGCTCTGCCTAGATGAGAGGACACCTAGCTGATTGTACTCAATTTGGGTACCACACTTTAGGATGTTGCTAAGCAGTCAGTATCCACAAAGTGTACAGAGAAGGACCACCAGAATGGTGAACAACCTCAAATCTAAGGCATGTGAAGAACAATTGGAAAAACTGGGGATGTTTGGCTTGGAGTAGAGACGTCTCAGGGTAGACCTGAGAACCTGAAATGTTGTTATGGAGAGGAGGGATCAGATAGATTATGATGAGGAAAGGTCATAGGTGCAAATTGCAGTCAGATTTGGCTTACATGTCAGGATGGCTGGACCAGGGTGGAATGAGCAGCCTCCCAAGGGGGTGAGCTGCTCCTTCATTGGCAGTCATCTTGGAGAGGTGGGGAGGGCCAATTAGGGTACTTGAAGAGGGGGCTCCAGTTCAAATATGGTTGACCCAGGCAGCCCCTGAAATCTACTTTAAACCTGAAATACTCTGAAGCTCAAATCAGAGATTTGATTTGATTCTAGAATAGAATCTCATTGTTTTACAGTTGCCTGTGATGATCCTCATTCATTAGGATGGTGACCAAGGAGGACCTTCCCTTGTCTCTTTCTTCCTACTGAGGGTCTTCGCCCATCCCAGGGTCACTGAGTACCTTCAGGGAAAATCCCATAAAAAGTGATGATTCCCAGGCCTGACGTCACAACTCTCTGGTCTTCCTTTAACTCTGCTGTAAAGCATCCCAAAGTTATTTAAACATAGAGAATCTGTTTCATTCAAATTCTCAGAATAATATTTTTGTGGCAGGAGGGGAGGCCAAAGGAAAATGCTCCTGGCAAACAGGCGGGGCATCCCTGAAACTGCCAAGCCAAGTAACAGGCTGCCTTCAGCAGCACCGGTGAGACCAGCAGGGTGAAGAGGGCACCAACTGGCAATGGGAAAGTACTTCCCAAAAGGAACATCTGGGTCTGTGAAATAAAGCAGAGTAAGGCCTCCACTGGGTCTTGTCTGGGAGGAGGCAAAGTCCAAGTTCACTATCACCTGGTGTGGAGGAAACAGCAGAATTAGGCGGCAGGCTTCTAAGGCCATCTCCATCTCCATCTCCCGGCTCCCAGTCATCCACACGCAGTCTCTGCTCACTGATGAAATATTGAACTTGTTTACAAAAGCACACTTGCCTGTCACCACTCTGGGCAGCAGCTGACACAGCCAGCATGCCTTCTAGAGCCAGTCTGGGCTTCTTCCCATTCCTTGCCCTGGTCCTCCCACCACCACCATTCACCCGGAGGCTGCATCAAAGGCACAGTTTCCCAGACTGCTTTTTATTTGAGCTGATGGAATGGATTTTGTGTCAGAGTTTAGGAGGATTCCACTTTAATTGATGGTTCTGTACCTTGTTCCTGGTTTGAATTATTAATGAATGTCGTGTCTCAGTCATCTATTTTCAGCTTCCTCCCATCTCCCAAGTAATTGGCTCCAATACATAACACCTGAACATCTCAGGGGCAGAGGAGCAGGGCACAGCAGTCCTGCTGGCCCCAGAAAGCCTGGCTCTTTGGGCTGCTCCAAGGATTTCAGGAAATCCAGGCAAGCTTGCAGTCCATTATCTAGCTGTCACAGCACATCCTACAGCCAACGAGCCTCAATTCTGGCATTTTACTTCAAACTTCGCAAGCATGGGAAGGGGTTCGGTTGGGGGATGTCCTGGGGAGCAAAAATATGCCGGCCGAGTGGTTCAAATGAGCCCTAAGTTCTGATCAGAGGTAGGGCAGTGAGTTAAGGGGAGAAGGGAGGAAGGAATTGATGAAAGGCAAAGCATTTTACTTATTCTGGGCCAAGTCCTGGAGCTACAAATACAAAAGCGAGGGCAGCCCCTGCCTCTCCACACATAGGGAAAAGAGTGGCCCTGGATCAATATGGACGCTAAATAAGGGTCTCTCACAAGTCACAGGACAGATTCAGAGGCTGACTTTGCCCTCCGTCCCTCAGCAAAAATGGGCAATAAGGATAGAGTAACATTTAGCTCCTCTAGCTCTCTGGACACAGCTCCCCTTGTCTCCATGTGGAAAGTCATCTGGTCAGCCGGGTAGGATATAATGCTTCACAGGACCATTAAAAACCCATTAAGCAGGCCAGTTAGATGGCCCAATGGATGGAAAGTCATGCCTGGAGACAAGGTCCTGGGTTGAAATTTGACCTCAGATACTCCCTAGCTGTGTGACCCTGGGCAAGTCACTTAACTCTTTACTACCCTTCTGCCTTGAAACTCTATTCTAAGACAGAAGATAAGGTTTAAAAAAATAAGCCACTAACCCAGAGAGGTCCCACTGCACATGGGGGAGTGCGGATGAGGATTGGGTCTCTGCATGCCCTCGGGGGACCAAGAATCTGCTGCTTAAGGAGACAATTAGGACTCTGATCCCTTTGTCTCCACTTGGAGAAAACCAATCACTGCTGGAGGAGGAAAGGAGGAGGGGTCTGGCCCTTTCCTCTGTCTGGGAGAAGGGGAGCCTAAGTCCAAGCAGACCTTGGACTTATCTCACCACAGCTCCCTTTTGGGATCAGGGCCTTTGCTTGAGCTCTGGGAAGTGACCTGACCAACTGAGCAATGGTTCTGAATGGGAGACTTCCAGGAGACTGGACTCTTCATGCTACATAGCACCCACATGCATACATGCATTCACACACATGCACATACACATACAGAGTGAACCTTCCTGTTCCTTGAAATCTCGAGATCTCTTTATCATCTCTGATAATCTGATGAGGACAGTTTAGTTGATAAGGAAATAACAGGACATGGGAGTTGTCTTTCAGCTCATGCTTCCAGCTCTGTCTCCAGGAGCCTGGAGTTTATTATATATATTTCAAGACTCATTTCACACAAAAGAACCCCCCCGAAACTTTGCAGATGTGCAGAAGTTACAAATTATGTCATATCAAAACACAAAAGTTCTCATTGGCTTCAGAACAGACCAAAAGGCTGAATTTTGACTGGCTTCTTATCAGAAAGCCAAGTCAGGGAATAGTTTTCTCAGGGTTGAATTGCCCCTGCTAAGGTTTTGGCCTTGGCTATACCAGGCAGCAGCATTCCTGGTCAAAGGGGAACAGTGTTAACTTCTTCAATTCAGGTTTGCTAAGAACTTAAAGCTTTTCAATAAGGCCACAATACTTTTCAATAAGAAATCACAAGGATCACAAAAGGGGTCAAAAGAGGAGTCTCAGATTTTTATCTATTCTTTTATTGGCTTCCCACATTGCAATACCCCTAAATATTGTCATAAAGTTCCCTGAGGGCCCCTCCATGGAAAAATGTGTGCTTCCCCCCAAAGCCAAAGCAAGCCAGACTGCAGCTGACAAGGCTCACCATGGACAGAGCCAGCCTAACTGCTTGTGATGCTCAGAGAGCCTAAGGCAGCAATCTTCAAGGAAAGAAATGAAGATAATTCTTCAGGCCTGGGACTATTCCAAACAGTTCTGATGCCCAAATGCCCTGCGGCAGAGATCTTAAATGAGGAATGAGGGAGGAAGATGGCTGAGAACAGCTCCCAAGTAGGGCTGCCTGCTGGGTAAGACAACAGAGGCTAAGCCAGTCTCCGTGTTTCTCTGTCCACAATGTTTGCTTTGTGCTGGTGTTGGGCACCACAGGAGGACAGGACCACCAGTCAGAGGTGAGGAACCAACTTCAAAATCTCACCCAAATCAAGACCAGCCACCCTTTGGTGTTCACCCTTGCTTCATTGCTGAATAATTGCCAGTCAGCATGAATAAAGGTGAAACCAAAGGCTCTCCCTCCAGTGTGGGCATTGCTGTTGTGGGCTGAGGGCTGCTCCTACAAATTTCAGGGATTGGAAGGATGATCACTTCCACCCACTGTGGCAAAAGCCTTAGCTGGAAGAGAATCTGTACTATCCCTGAGAATGGGAGAGCCTCTGGCCAGTCCAGAAAAGCCTGAACCCATCAGTCTACTAATCACTTGTGCTGTGCGCTAGGCACTGGGGGCATAAAGCCAACAAAATGCAAGAGTTCTCCCTTCAAAGAGTTTACTTAAAATAATTTAGATACGGAGTGATACCATTAGTAAATCTGGGGAATATAGAATAGTTTCCCTGGCAGATCCATGGAGAAGGGAAGAATTTATGACCAAACAAGAGACAGAGAACATTATAAGATATAAAATAAATAATTTTGATTATATCAAACTAAAAAGCTTTTGTACAAACAAAACCGATGTAATCAAGATTAGAAAGGAAACAACAAACTGGGGGAGAAATTTATGACAAAATTTTCTGATTAAAGGTCTAATTTCTCAAATCTATAGAGAACTAAGTCAAATTTGTAAGAATACAAGCCCTTCACCAAATGACAAATGATCAAAGATAGGAACAAGCAATTTTCAGGTGAAGAAATCAAAGCTCTCAATAATCATATAAAAGAATGTTTTAAATCCTTCTTGATTAGAGAAATGCAAATTAAAACAAGACTGAGGTACCACCTCACACCTATCAAATTGGCTGATATGACAATAAAAGAAAGTGACAGATGCTGGAGGGGATGTGGCAAAATTGGGACACTAATGCATTGTTGGTAGAGTTATGAACTGATCCAACCATTCTGGAGGGAAATTTGGAACTAGGCCCAAAGGGCTAAAAATCTGTGCATATCCTTTGATCCAGCAATGCCACTACTGGAACTGTATCTCAAAGAGATCATAAAAAGGAGGAAAGACCTTATACAAAAATATCTCTAGCAGCTCTTTTTGTGGTGGCAAAGAATTTGAAACTAAGATGATGACTAGCAATTGGAGAATGGCTGAACAAACTGGTATATGTTGGTGATGGAATACTATTATGCTCTAAAAAATGATGAGCAAGGTGATTTCAGAAAAAACTGGAAAGATCTGCATGAACTGATGCAAAGAGAAATAGGCAGAGCTGGGAAAACTTTGTACACAGTAACAGCAATATTGTATGATCATCAACTGTGAAAACTTGGCTACTGTCAGCAATGCAATGATCTGGGACAGTTCTCAAAGACATCACAGGAAATGTTGTCTACCTTCAGATAAAGAACTGTTGGAGTCAGATGGATGAGGATCAAAGCATACTATCTTCCACATCAGTATATTTATGGTTTTATTTTGGGGCTTGGGGTTTGTGTGAATGTGCTTTTACAACAATGACCAAAATGGAAGTGTGTTTTGCATGATAATACATGTATGGCCCACATCAAATTGCTTACCATCTCCAAATGAGAGGAAGAAAGGGAGGGAAAGAGATTGTTTGGATTTTATAATTTGGGAAAACATGTTGAAAATGATTATTACATGTAATTGAGAAAATAAAATATTTTGAATTAAAAAAATAAAATTAAAAACAGTGTTTCCCTTCTATCAGGGGAAATAATGTGTGTGTATGTGTGTGTGTGTGTAAAAGAAACATATAAAAAGAAAGGAAGGGAGGAGAGAAGAGAAGAAAAGAATGGAGATAATGTGTTAGTTCTGGCCCCTTATCTCCATTCTTTTCTTCTCTTCTTTTCTCCTCCCTTTAGGAGGTGGGGTAGGGCTGGAGAAGGGAAGTTTTGAGGGTTCTGTAACTCAGTGGAAGAAAATGTCTTATCAGCTAATAAGGTAAGGTGTCAAGATCTGTCAATAGTATTCCACTCCTAAAATCCTGGAGTGTCTCATCATGGTATGGAAACAAAGCTCAGCCAGCAGGTTCTCTGAGCTGGAAAGACTTCAAGTATAGACCTAGAAATGATGTGACTGGATGGAACATTAGCCCAACCTTTAGATCGATCGCTCAACGTGCATTCCTTAAGAGCTTACTCCACACCTATGGTGGGCACTACAGGCACCACAAGGTTGCAAACAGGTTCATCAGCAGAAAGGTGGGCCAAGAGGTAACTAATATTTGTGACAATGATAAATCTTAAGTGTCACCTCCAAGGTGCTAGTTTATTAAATACCTGTGCTTCAAATTAATCACCCCCCTTTGGCTTACCAAAAGACAAAGATCGAAGGTAGCTGATGGGCCTCAAAGCCAGTGATGAGTTAAGGGAATGTCTACCACAAGCATGTGGAGGCTTCTCCCCATGGAATGGGAGGAAGAGAATGCTTTGTTCCAGTGGTCATGAAGATGGCTGAAGCAGATGCTGTGGAGGGCTTAGAGCTTGGTCAGACATTGAAGATGCTGAGGTTATCTACTGCATCCAAAGCCATCACCAGTCATCTTGACTTTTGTCCCACCACTGGATTTCAGTAACTCTGGAAGAGAGGGTAAGACTAGTGACTTTGCAACTCTACCTCAGTTAATTCCAATTCAATCCAGTTCACCCACAAGTTAACATCACCTTCATGATGTCAAGGGTCCTCTTTGAAAATGAAGGATGAACAGCAACCAGCTACAGAAATTTATCTCTACTTTTAGGGTATGAAGCGCTAATGTTCCAGTTCTCTTATTGATGTGTCCTATTTCTGTTCTCCATGCCTTTTTCCAAGCTGTTTCTTCTGCCAGGAATGCATCCTTCCTTACCTTTGCCTCTTGAAGTTTCTAACTCATCAATAGGATCAGGTCAAGAACTATGTCTTGAAAGAACCTTGTCTCACTTCTCCCCATTGTTACTTTTATCCTTCACCCCTTTTAAATGGTCTCATATTTTTCTTATATATACCCTTCACCCATAGAATGCAAGTTCCTCGGAGGGAAAGACTGTTTTCTTTTTGTCTGCCTACCATTCTAGTAAAAAAAGTCCACTCTTTTTTCTTTCTTTGATTTTTTTTACAATTACACATCGATGCAATTTTTAATGATCATTTTCTGACATTTTGTGATCCAAGTTCTCTCCCCCTCTCTCTCTAAGACAGCAGGTAATGTGACAATAGGTTGTATAAGTATTATCATACAATATATATTTCCATGTTCATTGTGTTATGAAAGAGACATACCCCTTTCACTAGAGAAAAGTTCATGGAGGAAATAAAGTGGAAAATGAACTGCTTTAATCTGCATTCAGATGCCATCCGTTCTTTCCATGGCAATGGACAGCCTTTCCAACATGAGTCCCTTGGAGTTGTCCTGGATCCTTGCACTGCTAATGGTAGTTAAGTCATTCCCAGTTGGGGAGTCACAGCCCACTCTGTTGCAGGGAAGATATTTTCCATGTTAGATGGGGAAAAAAAACATTGTCCTTCTCCATCACAGAGCCAACAAACATATCCTCCTGCCTACCCTCCTCCTTTTGTCACTACCCTCAAGCAGCTTAGATGTAGGTGAGGGAGAAGGGGAGCATAGGAGCAGGCAGGTAACATCCCTGTTGATGCTTTTTAACTTGAAGTTACTTGTGTATTACTGAACATCTCAAATGCACCTCCAGAGAACTGAAGAAAATGAATTTTAGAAGGCCGCCTCGAGTTTCCTTTTGTCTTTTGACTCTCGGTGTTGCTCAAGGCCTGAACTGCCCTCTAGATTTGCAGGCTTTTCTAGAAAAGTCTTGTACTAGAAGCAATCACAGAGATCATCCAGGCCAGGACTCTCCTTTTACAGATGAAAGACAATCCGTTTGTTTCCAAATTCCTCTTGCATTTGGGGCAATGGACACACGATTTGTTCAGTGAGAGAGTCCTTCCTTCTCCCCTGCCTTGCACTCGGATAGACTCATTTAGGAAGAGACTTCAGAAGACAGGGCACAGGAGGGGCACTGTCTCTGTCCCACTATCAAAACAATGGGCGCTGAGACTTATTATAGCTGAGGGGATTCAAGAGGTTCATTATAGGACCTGAGTGAAGCCCACTGACTCCATCTTGTGACTCAAATCTGGAGCCGGCTCAGTTCCATTTTTATTCAGTTGTGGGTCAAGTCCAACTTCCATCTTGGGAGAAAACTTTATTCAACATTGGGAATTGTGAGAAAACCTCATGGCATTGTTTGAACCCAGTCCTGCCTGGCCAGGAAGCTGGATCGCCTCTCCCTGCCTGCTGTGCAGAGACCCTTCACCAGGGACCCGATTATGCTGACCAGAAACTCGGATTCAAAGACTGATGCAAGGAGTTTCCTCCCAATTACACATCTCGTCTGCCTCATTTTAAAACGGGTCCCGCACCAATCGATCCATTTTGGTTTCCATGTTCCTTGGATTGGGAGGAGTGGAATATCTCTTTTTCGGATTTCAGGCAGCTGTACCTGTTTGCCCGCCCCCTCCCATCTTGGGAAGGCTAATCACTTTCCTCCAATCAGAAGTCAGATTATCTAGGGGTGCAGCCTGCTCCCTTGTTTCCTTTTAATTAGTTGGTCTTATAGGATTGTTTTTAACGTATAAAAAATCTCCTCCCCCCCCATTTGGGGTCCAACCCTAAGCCAAGGAAGGGTCCTGCTCCCAATTTATTAGGCAATTGCCATTAATTGCTTAAAGTCTAAAAACCAGGGAGCTCCGACCTCTGTTTCCTCAGCCACTTAGTCTTTCACCTGCCACATGGCCGAGGTTTGGTTTGTGGCGTCTTGAGTAGATATTTAAAGAAATCACCGGGCAAGAAGGAAACCCAGAGCAAGTAAGGAGATGGGAAATCCCAAACCCGAAGGAGGCCAAACTCAGGGGCCTCTTTAGAAACAATAATAAGCCTTCAGATCGGCTTCCTGGAAGAGCTGTAGCCAATGGCTGGGTCACGTTGTTATTACAGGATTGATCAAAGGCAGCTGGTTTTAGAGGGTTTGGGGAAGACTGGACGGCGCCAAAAGGGGCATCTCGGGTCCTGGTCACTTGTAGTCTGTGCAACAACAAGGGGGAAGGTCAGCGGCCCTTAGCCGTAAGCGAGGCCCTGAGTGTGCCCCGGCTGTTCAGGATCTAGCAAAGCCTTTGAAAATGACTGCCAAGGTGATGTCCCTTCAAGCCAAGCCAGCACGGGCCAACGCCACGTCTGTGAGGCTGGGACAGACGTTTTGAGCCCCAACCTTTCCCTCAGTGAAAATCTCTCTGGTTCAGCCAGAAACTCTCCAGGGTGCCAGACTATGTGACTGTCTGGGTCCTTTCAGAGCAACAAATTTATAATTTTTAAAAACCTGAATAATTTCCGTCCAAAGCCACAATGAAATATACATGAACTTGGCTTTGAACTGCTTTGAGCTGGGAATGAGTTCCCCATCATTCAGAATAAATTTTTCAGGAGGTCGCTGTGCTGATGGCCAATTGATTAGGTTAGAATATAAGAGAAACAACATTCGAGGAAAATAGAAATTCAATGAATGTATCTGGATACAGAAACAAAATTACATTCATCAAGAAAAGAGGGAGCCATCTGGGCACAAGATAGCCACCGAAAACAATGAGAGTCTCAGAGAGCCAGAGGCCATGGGACTGAGGGCAGGAAAAAGGGTTGTTATCCTCGAACCCATCACCCCACCTTCCTGTGTCCTGTTTCTCCTAACGCCCTGTAGTAGAGGGATAAAAGACATCGTGAGCCTGGGGCTTACTGAGTCCAGGTTGCTCTGGATGCCTCCCCAAGACCTCTCCAACCTTCTGGTTTAGTTGGCGAGTAGGCAGGAGTAAGCCAAGACTAACCAGCGCAGACCTCCTTGGAGCGTGGTGCCAGAGTGCATGTCCTTCCTAATAATCCATAACAACGACTGCCATTCAGAGCTGTAACTAGGAACTTTTCAGTTCTGGCAAACCAGTGTGGAGTGGAGGTCGTGGCAGAGCAGAGTCCAGGCGAGGAGAGGGAGGCATGCAGTGAAAAAGGATGTCACAGCAGAGGGGTACAAGAATACAGGATCCCAGGGGGGCCGCCCCGGGATGAGCTGAAAGGTTGGGATTGCCGGAACAGCCAAAATTGAGAGACAACCCAGAGGGGCGGTAGAGTCTAGATCAAAACTGGGAAGAAGCATGCCCCGAAGAGGAAATGTTTGCCCAGGGGCACCTTGGGACAAAGCCCAACCACCCCACCCTAATCGCTTGAAAGTTTACAAATATATTGTATCACACATGAACACCTATTGAGGCCAGCATTTAATATTGCTATTCAATATATTCAATAATATAGATATTATTATCCGTGTTTAACAAAGAGAATACTGAGGTGCAGAACAGAACAGGGAAGGGACACAGTCACTAAGCAGCAGAACCAGTATTTAAACAGTACTCTCCTTCATCCAACACCAGCATTCTCTCTAGTGTTCCGCACTGCCTTCCTCACATGCTACGTTGGCATTGCCCCACTTGCCTCTGAGTCGGGGAGCTAGTGGACAACATCATCTCCTGCTCTGACTGTCATCTCTTCTCCCCACTAAGACGCAGTCTTTCCCTCTCTCAAAAAATCTCCCTTTAAAACTCCCCTCCTCCATGGAATCTTTCATCCTCTAATTCAGCTTCTGCCTGGGTTTTTTCTCTTGAATTATCCATTGTTCTTGGCACCATGGACAGAGTTCAGTGCTTTGGTTTCTACTTATATTATTTACAATCTATTCATTTGCACATACCTCAACTGCTTCTTCTTCACTGGGGATCTTCTCTCTTCAACCAGGCAGACAGAAGCCCAGATCTAGAAGGGGCCTCAGAGGTCTGTGCTCTAGCCCACACTGAACATCGTCCTCTACACAAGATCCCTGACAAGAAGCTATCCAGATATCATTACCTTCAAGGCAATCCATTCTACTTTGGAACACTTCTCATGGGAAGGAATGAGCGGAGCCTGGACAGAGCTGAGGATTCCAAAAGGCCAATGTGATGATGCAGAACATTACAGCAAGCATGGAGGGCAGCCTTGCAAAGACCTGGATCTAGAAGATGGAATGTTGTGGAGACAGAAGAGCAAGTGGGCCTGGCTGACTGGATTGAATGACTAAGAGGAAGGAATCCTCCGGGGTTAGTCTGGAGTGTCTGCAAGGGAAGACCAGGCTAAGTGAAGATTCCTGCACTTTAACACTATCATATTGTCAGCTTGGGAAGGCTAGACTGGAGTCAGGAAGACCAGAGAGAAGTCTACAGTCAGGAAGAGAGCATAAGTGAAAAGAAGGGGCTAGCAAGGAGAGCTGCTGAGGAGAAAGAACTAACCAGACTTAGCAAATCATCAGATACTGCCAATGGCAGCAAGAAGGAAGAGAGGAAAACAACGCCAAGGCTGTATCCTGGGGCACCTAGAGGGAAGGTGCCAAAACCAGTTCTCAAAAAGCATAGCCTGGGAACCCCTCATCATGGTCACACAATCACCACTCAGCTAGTCACACAGGTCTAGATATGCTCCTGGCTATCAGTGTTTCCAGAATGTGATGCCCCCAACATGAGATTCCAGATGTGGGCTGACCAGCACCTAGTACAAAGGGATTGTCCCTGTATCCTTCCTAGAAGCTCTGTCTCTCTCAGCACAACCGAAATTTGCTCAGGCTTGTTGGTCAACACATCACAATGTTGACCCTCAGAATAAGATTGTGCACTCTAGGTCCCCCAGATCTTCTTACAAACTTCTAACTTCTTCTCCACATCCACATGAGAGATCCCACTTGGAAAATTAGATCTTTCTTCTATCCTAAACATAAGGTTTTCCATTTATCCCTATATCAATTCATCTTTCTCCACAAATCTCAAAATCTTCCAAAAATCTCAGTATGGCATGGGAAAGTCCCTGATTTCTCAAAGGCTCTGGCAGAAGAACAGAAGATATCACCAGTCCTTGGACCAAATAGAAGACTCTCAGGATGGGCCAGGTGACAATGTGCTCACTCTACCAACACCAGCCAAGCTACATTCAGAAACTCCTTGCCAGGCTCCATATTTCCCCTATATCCTAGAAAATCCATGCGCTCCTTTGTTTAGGGAAGGACCCAGCCCAGTAAGATCATAAAGCTTTGCAATATGGAGGAAGTAATTTTAGTTTATTAGATTCATCCCATCATCCAAGCCAGCTGGCATCCTGTGGTCTGCAAATGTGATGTGCATGCCAGTTATACTGCCATACAAGGCATGACAAATATGGGGACAGATTAAAGCAAGGCACTGACTAGGAATAAAATGAAAAGGAATCCCTGACCTCAATGACTTTACCTAATACTGGAAGTCATGGACTCACTGACATAAGTGTCTTTTGTGACTCACTAGTAACCTCCCTCCACATCCATACTAGTTCACCTGTTGTGACTCAAAATTAGATTCTCAAGGTCATCTAGGTGGCACAGTGGATAGAGCACCAGGTCTATAGTTTAGAGGATCTGGTTTCAAATCTGACCTCAAATACTTCCTAAATGTGTGACCCTGGGCAAGTCACTTAAGCCCATTTGCTAGCTCTTGCCCTTCCATCTTAGAGTTTCTAAGATGCTTCTAAGATAGAAAGAAAGATTTTTTTGAAAAAAATAATTATAGACTCTCAGAGTTGGAAGGGGCTGCAAAGGCACCTGGTCCAACCCATAACTGAATAGCCCTTCTCTTAAGAGCTCCTTAAGACTACCTTAAGAGGTCTTCAACCTAGCTTCTCCTTCAAGATGTTCATAGAAAGAGAAACCCCTTAACTCCTGAGGCTGGGGACTCCATCTTTAGGCAGCACTCTCTTATTAAGACATTCTTACTTTCATCCACCTAAAATCTTACTTCTTTGTAACATCTACTCTTTGTTCTCAGTTATGTCTTCTGAATCCAAGCAAGAGATGTCTAATTCTCTGTTGGCCTTTCAAGTGACTGAAGACTGTTGCTTTTACCTCCCTGCCCCACAAAAGTCCTCAACTCTTCAAGATAAGCATGTCCACTTCCTTTAGCTGGTCCCCCATATGGCATGAACTCCAGCATCTTCCCTGGCCCAATTGACTTTTGAATACTTTCCAGTTGATAATTTTCCTTCATAAAACATGGTGCCCCAAACTGAACACAATAATCCAAGTCTGGTTGGGCCACAGTATAGCAGGGACATCATCTCTTGAATTCTGGACGTTCTGCGTATCTTAACACAGTCAAAGCTCATATGAGCTTTATCGGTTGCCAGAGGTGTATGGGGTAATGCAGAGGGGATTAGCAACTCTAGTAAAAGGGCTTGTTGATCCCTTTACAGGGATGCTCACCCTACCTTTAATGTCTACCTGTCTACCCAACTCTCATCTGTGGCTCCAAGATCCTGCAGCATGTTCAGAGGCTACATCCCTATAAAATTGTCTCAGCAGACAGACTAAACCAAGTTGAGAGTAACCAATAGGCCTCAGACTCATTAATGAGTTAAAGGAATGTCTACCTCAAACATGTGAAGACTTCCTCCCATGGAATGGGAGTTCCAATGTTCATGTAGGTGGCTGAAGCAGGCTGTTTGGAGCACTTAAAGCATGATCAGACATGGAAGATGTCAGTCAGTCATCCACTGCACCACAGGCCATCATCAGCCATCCTAATTTTTGTCTTGCCACTGGATTTGAATATCTCTTGAAGAGAGAGGGAGGCTGATGACTTTATGGAACTCCACCTCATTTAAATCCAACTCAATAACAAGTCAAGATTTCACCCCATGGTACCATTTAACCTCTTTGAAAATTAAGGATCAAAGACAACATTAAACTGTTGTCACATACTATGTTTGCAGCCAACTAAGATAGCTAAGTGACAAAGGGGGTGGCATTTTGGGTCTGGAGTAAGGAAACCATGAACTCAGATTAAACTTCAGGCACTAATTAACTATATAATCCCAGCCAAGGCACTTAATTTTGGTCTCCCAGTTTCTTTATCTACAAGGTGTGGATGATAATAACACCTATCTCCAAGGGTCATTGTACAGATGAAAGCAGATCCAATTTGTAAAGCCTTTTGCAAGCCTATGCAAGAAATTAACTGTCAGATCTATGCCTGAGGGAAGAGTTAATGACCAAACAAGAGATTTAGAGAGTCACATGAAGGAAATGGACAGTGATTACATGAATTTAAAAGGTTTTGTACAAACAAAATCAAAGATTGTACAATAAGAAGAAATGCAGAAAACTGGAGAAAATCTTTAAAGCAAGTTTCTCTGATAAAGGTCTCTTTTCTAAAACATATAGGGAATTTGGTCAAATCTATAAGAAGGAGAGTCATTCCCCAATTGATAGGCAAAGGATAAAAATAGTGTGTTTTCAGAGCAATTAGTCAAAGCTTTCAACATCCATATTTTAAAATCCCTAATAATTAGAACAATACTGAAGACTACCTTGTACACAAAATATTGGCAAAGATGGCAAAAATGAAAAAGCCCAAATGCTGGAAGAAAAAAGAGACCCACTAATACACTTTTGGTGGAGCTACAACCATTCTCCAAAAGCTATTAAATGGTACATATCTTTTGACTACTAAGTCTATACCACAAAGAAATCAAAAGAAAAGGACCTGTATATGCGAAAATATTAATGGTAACTTTTGTGGTAGCAAAGAACTAGAAATTGAGGTGATGCTCATCAATTGGAGAATGGTTAAAGAAATTGTGCTATTGTACATATCGAATGCTATTGTTCTATAAAAAAACAATTAAGGGAAAGGTTTCAGAAAAACTTAGGAAGATCTGTATGAACTGATGCAAAGTGATGTGAGAAGAATCAGGAGAAAAATCTACCCAATAACAGCAATTGCATAAAGATAATCAGCTGTGAAAGAGTTAGTGACTGATCAACATAGTGACTAAACATGATTCTAAAAGATTTGTGATGAAATATGCTATTCATATTCAGATTGAGAACTGATAGACTCAAAGTACAGATTAAAGCATATTTTCTTCTTTCTTTCTTTGTCTTATTAATGGGGAAATATTTTTGCATGACGATATTTTTGTAATGGGTTTTGTATTTCTTGCCCTTTCAGTGGTTGGAGGAAGAGAGAATGACAATTTGGAACTAAAAAAAAAGAATTAAGAAATATTTGTACTTTTAAAAAAATAAAATAAAATCCAGGCAAACCCTATCTCTAGAATATTCCTGATCTAGCAATCTAGCAACTCTGACAAAAGAAGAAAAGGGTTAACCTGGGAGTAACTGGCTCTTGACAAGACTATCCTGGATCTTTGTTTCCCTTTCTAGATCTTCATTAATTATGCCCATAATAATATTCTCTAAAATTTTGCCAAGAATCTAAGTCACATTCAACTGTTTATACGTGTAGACTTTACGCCCTTTCCTTTTTCTGAAAACCAGGACACCTGGTTTGCCCCCAATTGGGTGGTACCAATTTTATTCTCCACAGTCTTTCAAAGCTCAAAGCTTCAAAGCTCAGCAGTAAATCCTTGCCTCATGATTTGAATTAATCAATGGCAGGCAGATGTTCTTTTATTGTCTCTTAGGTATCAATTCCCTATTAATATTTTTTATCTAAAATCATGCTTTTGGGGGCCAGAAAACAGAAACAGAGTTGAGTAGGTTTCCATTTTTTGCATTGTCTATTCCCATCCCACCACCCATACTCACCATTCCATTGAGCTTTGCCCTAATTTTTAAAAAGGCTTCTTTCATCTTCAGTGTCAATTCATTCTGACTTATGCCATGCTTTTCTATTCTTTCAAATATCAAATATGTACAGTTTGTCTCTCCCATTAAAATGTAAACCCCTTGAGGGCAAGTACTATTTTTGTTTTTGCTTTTTATCCTCATCCCCTAAAAGTGCCTGGCACATAGTGAGCACTGAATAAATGCTTGATTCATTGATTCATTGATCAATAAATTTCATGTAAATTGCAAAAAGCACTTGGCCATGCCTGTTATGCTATATTTGTGGACAAGATGGAGGGATGTGGGCCAAGTGTCCATACAATAAGATGGATTCAAAAGTGTCTGAATTACCAGAAGAATGGAGAGAAGGAAAAAAAATTTGAAACTAGAATGATCCAAGGAGAAGAAAGTTGGCTAGATAAGGGAAAGGGAGGTAAATATGCTTGTCAAGTGACAATAAGGAGATGGAGGAAATCCTTAATTACTTCAGAATTCAGGATCTTGACAGGAAGTCGGCCGCAAGAGCTACCAACAAGAATGACAGTCTAACCCTGTCCAATAAACATATGTCTAGGAATTGTGCTAAGGCTGACATGGACTAAGGATCCTACTTGTGTAACATTTTGCGAGCAGAGAAAATTTGCGCTCAATGTTTGTCTTTCTACCCTAATCAATAAAAATGGCTTTCTGTGTTCAAAGGGAAGGTTGGCCATGAAAAGGTAAACATGTTCTAGAAATGTCTCTTTACTCTCAAGGTCATCAAAGAAAACAAAGCTGCTCTTTCAAAAATGGAAGTGAGACTTCCCTATGGGGGAAGGGAAGAAGAATGTGGATCTGAAGAGAGAAGGGGGAGTTGTGTACTAATGGTATCACATGGCTGGAGGGTGGAAGAATAGAGGAGGAAAGGCAGAAGGGTCACTGGTAGTCTTTAGAGCTGAGAAGCAGATATAAAGCTCTTGTTGGTGAAAGGAGAGATGGAACCCATCAAAAAGGAAACAATTGCTTCTTCTCCAAGGAATGATGAGATGGATTTCTAGGGACCAACAGTGAGGAAATGAGGAGTGGTGGTTGGTGAAACCCCACCACATGGGGTAATAAAGCAGCTATTTGTCAATCTGATAACAAAAAGAGAGGGGACTGTTGTGTTCCTGGGGCACACATCCAAGTGACAGTGAACATCCCAACACTTGTCAAACCTGATAACTATTACCCACTTCTGGGGATTTACAGGAGCACAAATGATACTGCCTGAAGGAAACTAAGAAGGATTGCTAATTCTTATGAAATCTTTGGCAAGACAATTCATGTCTTTGGGGATCAGGTAGTGTTTCTGTCATTGCTGCCAATCAAAGGCAAAGCCACTAAAAGAAAGGCAAGATGGAAAAGTGAAAAGCCTCTTAAGAGGGGCCCCAAGACCACAACCTAAAATAGAGGAATGTCAGGTCCCTGAAGTCCTTTCTAACCCTTTCTAACCTTAATGTCAATTCTGTGACATTAAGATCCTTTTCATTTGGACACATTCCACTTTGATTAAACATCTAGTGATGTCTGTTATTATCCAGCCACTAATTCGACAAGCATATTTAAGCATCTACTGTGTGCCAGGACTATGGTCTTGGATCCTGGAAAAACAGACAAAAATGAAACAGCCTCTTCCCTCAAGGAGCTGTAGTTCTATTGGAGGGAAATAATGAGTTTGCAGATAAGTTGGTACAAAATATATGAAAAAATTAATACAAAGTAATTGGGGAGAGGACACCAGCAGACCATTATCATCATCATCATCATCATCATCATCATCATCATCATTACAATAGTTAACTCCCTGTAACTAACCAATGGATGAGTACTTCTCACCTGACCTGGGTTGGTCCTTGGATGCCTATAGGCACATAGCCTATCTTCAAGGAACTTATAGTCTGGCAGGACCTTCCAAACCTTGGACTTGGGCAGAGCCCTTCAAGATCCAGAGACACTTGGTAGGCATGATGAAACATCCAAAGGGGACCAAAATGGAGGCTATGGACAAAGACTTTTGTAAATGAGAATTGCTGTGTTATATCCCCTAAAATCTGCTTCTTTGTTCTCTGTGCCAATGTAGTAGAGGCAGTAGTATTCATTCTAGGGAGCTTCAGCACGCATGAAGTTATTCATTCTAACCAACACTAAGAGAACATCAGGTTGGACCATGGTGGACGAGATTTCAGAGGTCTATCATTCATAAGTTTAAAGTCATAATCAAATATGCAAATCCCATTTTCTTAACCAGGTATTCGCTTCCCAAATCTCCCTTCCTTTTCTAAATCCTTGCCTTTAGTTGAAAAAAAGTGAGGAAAAAACTACTTTGCCTCAATGTTTTCACTTTCTTGCTAAAGATTTTATAAGGCCATTATAATTAGAAAATTGCCAAAGCAAAAGAGAACTCTTAGA
Source organism: Gracilinanus agilis (assembly GCF_016433145.1). Lineage (NCBI taxonomy): Eukaryota > Metazoa > Chordata > Mammalia > Didelphimorphia > Didelphidae > Gracilinanus > Gracilinanus agilis. Next base: position 698,289,767 of record NC_058131.1, read on the forward strand.
ACATCCTACTGACTTCTTGCCATAAACTTCAAATTATACTCCTGCAGCCAGAGAGACTCTACCCAGCACTCCCAACAGTTTTAGGGCAATCCTACAAAAACTTTGCCCTGGTGTGTCATCTTACGAAGAAGCATGTCTATCAAACTGGTATTTGAAAGCCATTCAGAGTAATAACAAGGAAGTGAGATTATTATCCAATTCTGAGTCGATACAGGATACTGTGCATCCCAGGATTCTCCCATAAAATCTAGTTTCTCTGGTGACTGATTTTCTACTGAGAACTTTTTGAAGAATGTTATGCATTCATTATCAGATGGAGTTAGCTAATTAACAATGTAAAACTAAAGGTAGTAGGAAAATGAGCCAAACCTACTTATAATGGCCATGAGAACAGGAAAATAAAGCCGTCTGAAATTGTAAGTAAGACTCAGGTGATGTTATTTATTGCCATCTAATTAAATAACCCACATTTTTTAAAGGAAATAAATTCCCATCACTTTTCTCCCAATTAGACCTTAAACTGCTACTTAAACCTGCTTCACTAAAGTTTTTCTTATCCTTCATTATGAACACTTGGAGCTGAATACTAAAGTATCAGTGCTATACAAGCCACTAACAGGAATAGTTTTTTTTTTCAGGGATTGCTTTGGGGTTACAAAATATTTTCTATTATACTTTACATCCTTGTAATCCTCACATTAGCCTAGGGTCAACATTATTAACTCCATTATACTGATGAGGATCTGAGGTTCCAAGGTAGGTAGAAAGATTTGTTCATGGTTAGTGGGGTCACAAGAACTAGAACCAAGGTCATAGGATTGGAGATTGAGTCTTCTCTCTATGGTTGAAGGAACTGAGTCCAAGAGATGGTAAGTAATCTGGCCAAGGGCACACAAGCCCAAGTGATCGCATTCCAAGTCCAGATCTTTCTGTTCAGAACATCAGCTGGTGATAATAGACTTATCTTTTGATATTCTCTCCTTATATTGTTCTTTCCCCCACTTTTCCCTCTTTTCTTCCTCATACATTTGAGGCCCTTCTAGCTCAAAACACTCAATGGTTCTATGACATGCCCTTTATTTTTTCCTCTGCCTTAGACTGGAGGGTGATCCTGAGTTTTCAGCTGACAAAGCATTGTTGTTGGAGAGGCTGGGGAAAAAGTAGGTCCACTAAAGCATTGTTGGTAGAGCTGAGAATTATTACAATTATTTTGAAAAGCAAACCAAAATTATGTAAATATAGTGGCTAAAGGGTCCAGAACCTTTGACCAAGATTATATACTACTAAACACATACCTCAGTGAGGTTATGGATAATAAAATAAAATCAAGGACCCATAGATTCCAAAGTGTTTATAGAAATATTTGTGTTAATCTTTAACACAAAAACTACCACTTTTGTGGTAGCAAAGAGAAAGAAAAAAAGTCGATGATCACACTTATGGAATGACTAAATACATTTTCAGTATATTTATGTAAACAAATTTTATTGAGCTGTGATGAACCAGTAATGTGATGAACTCTGAGAAATGTGGCAAGACTTACAGGAACCAGTGCAAAGAAAAGTAGGAAGGAAGGAAGGAAGGAAGGAAGGAAGGAAGGAAGGAAGGAAGGAAGGAAGGAAGGAAGGAAGGAAGGAAGGAAGGAAGAAAGAAAGAAAGAAAG